>NW_025728020.1:22500-25000 GCF_021461385.2 Schistocerca piceifrons | reverse complement strand
GGTCCGCCTCGGGACGCACGAGCACGCACGAGGCGGTCGCACGCCTTCAGCTCGCCCCACCGGCAGGACGTCCCACGATACATGCCAGTTAAACACCGACGGGCGGTGAACCAACAGCGTGGGACACAAATCCAACTACGAGCTTTTTAACCGCAACAACTTTAATATACGCTATTGGAGCTGGAATTACCGCGGCTGCTGGCACCAGACTTGCCCTCCAATAGATACTCGTTAAAGGATTTAAAGTGTACTCATTCCGATTACGGGGCCTCGGATGAGTCCCGTATCGTTATTTTTCGTCACTACCTCCCCGTGCCGGGAGTGGGTAATTTGCGCGCCTGCTGCCTTCCTTGGATGTGGTAGCCGTTTCTCAGGCTCCCTCTCCGGAATCGAACCCTGATTCCCCGTTACCCGTTACAACCATGGTAGGCGCAGAACCTACCATCGACAGTTGATAAGGCAGACATTTGAAAGATGCGTCGCCGGTACGAGGACCGTGCGATCAGCCCAAAGTTATTCAGAGTCACCAAGGCAAACGGACCGGACGAGCCGACCGATTGGTTTTGATCTAATAAAAGCGTCCCTTCCATCTCTGGTCGGGACTCTGTTTGCATGTATTAGCTCTAGAATTACCACAGTTATCCAAGTAACGTGGGTACGATCTAAGGAACCATAACTGATTTAATGAGCCATTCGCGGTTTCACCTTAATGCGGCTTGTACTGAGACATGCATGGCTTAATCTTTGAGACAAGCATATGACTACTGGCAGGATCAACCAGGGAGCTGCGTCAACTAGAGCTGAGCAGCCGGCCGCCCGGGAGTGTGTCCCGGGGGCCCGCGCGAACACGCAAGCGTCCGCTCAATCATTCTGCAAACAGGAGGAGGCTGAGCTCCCCTGCACAATACACCTCGAAACCCTCTCAGGTCCCGGCGGCGCGCAGCGCCGTCCCAAGTACTTGGTCGGGTTCGAGAGAGGCGCAATCGCCCGGAGTTAGGCGAGTAGACGCTTTCGGTGCGACCACCCGTGCTCCCAACTGAGCTTGCCGCTGCCGACAGAGGCCCGGGAGCGTGCTGTCGTGGCATTGCCGGCGGGAGACAACACGCGCCACCTACGGTGACCGGCAGCTCCAACGCCAGCGCCACAGAAGGACAAAAGCCCCACTTGGGTGCCGAAGCGAACTCTCCCAGCACAGCGCACGCGCCAACACATCCGCACAGCTGCGATACAAACCACCAGCGAGAACCGCTGGGGCGACCGAGCAGCAGACGGCGTCGCGGCGCCGAGCGCCGGGCGGCGGCGCATCCTCAACGCACACAGTCCTCAATCGGACCAGCACACTGAAGATGTCCACCGCGCTTCGCACCGGGCCCGCGAGGACCTACTTTGGCCGCACGGCGCCGCGCGCAGGGTGCGCCGGCGCGCAGCTGCGACGCCTGCCGCGTCCGTCGGCCGGCGCGCCTGCCACTGGCCGCCCCCACCAGCCGGCTGTAGCGCGTGCGCCCACGCACCGCGCGGCCAGCACGCCGGGAGGCGCCCCCTCACCGGCCGGGGACGGTCCCACCCAGCCACCGCCGCGTATCGCTTCACACCCAGATGCCGTTCAGTTTCGTCGGCATGGTGGGTATCGCTGGAACAACCGGTTAGTACCTCAACCTATCGTCGCCATCACCGATTCACCCCTAGCGAGAACAACCGCACCACAACAGGTTACCATTTGTTCATTTGCGTAACTTCACCAGAAAACGCAGGCGTCCATCGCCATTTGCAACTTCAACGATTATTGCATGCCTGTGTCAGGTGTCACGCCACACTACGTCTGCCCACATACACGCAACAAAATGTGCACGCCTAGACAATACGTGGAAGGTGGCCCCCGTACGTATGCGATGTCCATTGCTCGAACGACTGTCAACCGGCCTCTGTAGCATGTCGCAGATATGGAACGCGGTGCACCATGCCATCACGGTGTGTGAGGAGAGACGACTAGGTCCGAATACATCAACAGACAGCTCATGCTGATCGCCATCCACGGCGTCCGTTCCTCCCACACGTCTCTATGGCGTACCACACTGCAATCCAGCTCTCATAGGGAGACGACACGTAGCTGCGTGCACAATATTTGCACTGTATGGTCCGCCGTTTTTGGGCGCAGTCGTTGTGCGGTCACACATGTGCCACGATGTATCATTCAGTACATAAGGACGAATGTGCAGTACAGATTGTGGTTCACGCGTACGACATCAGCGGACAGTTGACACAGGCCGCACCACAACGTAGCCTGAGTACGTCGCATGCGAAGGGCATTGAACATGCAAACTTCTCACCAACCAGCTTGCGAAGGCAGGGGGCAAGGTGGGGACGTGGGGAGGGGCGGCATGTACGTCCTGCTGCCATCCACATTACAGTGTACAGCAGGAGCATGTGGAAAGTGAGCAAGACTTGCAAGGTGTTTAACATGAAGCGATACACAGGGGTGCGGGCAGTGCGAGTAGCGAAC
>NW_025728020.1:10000-12500 GCF_021461385.2 Schistocerca piceifrons | reverse complement strand
GGCGCCGAGCGCCGGGCGGCGGCGCATCCTCAACGCACACAGTCCTCAATCGGACCAGCACACTGAAGATGTCCACCGCGCTTCGCACCGGGCCCGCGAGGACCTACTTTGGCCGCACGGCGCCGCGCGCAGGGTGCGCCGGCGCGCAGCTGCGACGCCTGCCGCGTCCGTCGGCCGGCGCGCCTGCCACTGGCCGCCCCCACCAGCCGGCTGTAGCGCGTGCGCCCACGCACCGCGCGGCCAGCACGCCGGGAGGCGCCCCCTCACCGGCCGGGGACGGTCCCACCCAGCCACCGCCGCGTATCGCTTCACACCCAGATGCCGTTCAGTTTCGTCGGCATGGTGGGTATCGCTGGAACAACCGGTTAGTACCTCAACCTATCGTCGCCATCACCGATTCACCCCTAGCGAGAACAACCGCACCACAACAGGTTACCATTTGTTCATTTGCGTAACTTCACCAGAAAACGCAGGCGTCCATCGCCATTTGCAACTTCAACGATTATTGCATGCCTGTGTCAGGTGTCACGCCACACTACGTCTGCCCACATACACGCAACAAAATGTGCACGCCTAGACAATACGTGGAAGGTGGCCCCCGTACGTATGCGATGTCCATTGCTCGAACGACTGTCAACCGGCCTCTGTAGCATGTCGCAGATATGGAACGCGGTGCACCATGCCATCACGGTGTGTGAGGAGAGACGACTAGGTCCGAATACATCAACAGACAGCTCATGCTGATCGCCATCCACGGCGTCCGTTCCTCCCACACGTCTCTATGGCGTACCACACTGCAATCCAGCTCTCATAGGGAGACGACACGTAGCTGCGTGCACAATATTTGCACTGTATGGTCCGCCGTTTTTGGGCGCAGTCGTTGTGCGGTCACACATGTGCCACGATGTATCATTCAGTACATAAGGACGAATGTGCAGTACAGATTGTGGTTCACGCGTACGACATCAGCGGACAGTTGACACAGGCCGCACCACAACGTAGCCTGAGTACGTCGCATGCGAAGGGCATTGAACATGCAAACTTCTCACCAACCAGCTTGCGAAGGCAGGGGGCAAGGTGGGGACGTGGGGAGGGGCGGCATGTACGTCCTGCTGCCATCCACATTACAGTGTACAGCAGGAGCATGTGGAAAGTGAGCAAGACTTGCAAGGTGTTTAACATGAAGCGATACACAGGGGTGCGGGCAGTGCGAGTAGCGAACTATATTGCGAGGGTTGCGGGTGGGCAACACTACAGTAATTGAACGAGTCGTATAACAATTACAGAGCAGGTTTAGGCGACAACGTGGGTTACGTTAAGGCGACAACATGGGTTAGGTTAAGGCACAACATGGGTTAGGTTAAGGCACAACATGGGTTAGGTTAAGGCACAACATGGGTTAGGTTAAGGCACAACATGGGTTAGGTTAAGGCACAACATGGGTTAGGTTAAGGCACAACATGGGTTAGGTTAAGGCACAACATGGGTTAGGTTAAGGCACAACATGGGTTAGGTTGAGGCACAACATGGGTTAGGTTAAGGCACAACATGGGTTAGGTTGAGGCACAACATGGGTTAGGTTGAGGCACAACATGGGTTAGGTTGAGGCACAACATGGGTTAGGTTAAGGTACAACATGGGTTAGGTTAAGGTACAACATGGGTTAGGTTAAGGTACAACATGGGTTAGGTTAAGGTACAACATGGGTTAGGTTAAGGTACAACATGGGTTAGGTTAAGGTACAACATAGGTTAGGTTAAGGTACAACATAGGTTAGGTTAAGGTACAACATAGGTTAGGTTAAGGTACAACATAGGTTAGGTTAAGGTACAACATAGGTTAGGTTAAGGTACAACATAGGTTAGGTTAAGGTACAACATAGGTTAGGTTAAGGTACAACATAGGTTAGGTTAGGTTAGGTTAGGTTACACGTTGTTGTACGGAAAGGTGTAGGGGGGGGGGGGGGCGGGGGCGGCAGGTTCGTTGATAGTGATTATAGTAAGTGAATGCTTGTGACATGATCAGATTTGTCACGTCAGGATGCACCTTTGGCTTATTAGAGGCGGCGCTCCAATTCTATGCTTGTGTGAGACCTGTGTCTTTGACTCATGTCATTGTTTGTGCGCTGTGACAGGAGGTACTATTGTGATGTTGGGTGCACCGTTGTATAGGACATGTGTGGGTGTTGGTGCCTGGTCTGCGCAATGGTGGATGTCGAAAGGCTGGGATATTGTATTTTCCGCACGGACCTCCTGGTCTGGTTGTGATAGTGTGGATTGTGTAATGTGGCGGAGAAGATGCACTGGATGTTGTTCCATGCTGGTGCTTACATATTGTATGTGCGCCTGTTAGAAGCAGAGAGTGGTGCGTGATCAGAGTGTCTGGCTGACGTGTGGTTCCCATTTTGGGCAGACTCTTTCAGCATGTATACGGACAGTTGTGTATATTTGCTGTAGTTTGATGGCTCTGCATTGATTACTAATCAGCGCCGTGTGTACGG
>NW_025728020.1:0-2500 GCF_021461385.2 Schistocerca piceifrons | reverse complement strand
ACCGGCAGGACGTCCCACGATACATGCCAGTTAAACACCGACGGGCGGTGAACCAACAGCGTGGGACACAAATCCAACTACGAGCTTTTTAACCGCAACAACTTTAATATACGCTATTGGAGCTGGAATTACCGCGGCTGCTGGCACCAGACTTGCCCTCCAATAGATACTCGTTAAAGGATTTAAAGTGTACTCATTCCGATTACGGGGCCTCGGATGAGTCCCGTATCGTTATTTTTCGTCACTACCTCCCCGTGCCGGGAGTGGGTAATTTCGCGCCTGCTGCCTTCCTTGGATGTGGTAGCCGTTTCTCAGGCTCCCTCTCCGGAATCGAACCCTGATTCCCCGTTACCCGTTACAACCATGGTAGGCGCAGAACCTACCATCGACAGTTGATAAGGCAGACATTTGAAAGATGCGTCGCCGGTACGAGGACCGTGCGATCAGCCCAAAGTTATTCAGAGTCACCAAGGCAAACGGACCGGACGAGCCGACCGATTGGTTTTGATCTAATAAAAGCGTCCCTTCCATCTCTGGTCGGGACTCTGTTTGCATGTATTAGCTCTAGAATTACCACAGTTATCCAAGTAACGTGGGTACGATCTAAGGAACCATAACTGATTTAATGAGCCATTCGCGGTTTCACCTTAATGCGGCTTGTACTGAGACATGCATGGCTTAATCTTTGAGACAAGCATATGACTACTGGCAGGATCAACCAGGGAGCTGCGTCAACTAGAGCTGAGCAGCCGGCCGCCCGGGAGTGTGTCCCGGGGGCCCGCGCGAACACGCAAGCGTCCGCTCAATCATTCTGCAAACAGGAGGAGGCTGAGCTCCCCTGCACAATACACCTCGAAACCCTCTCAGGTCCCGGCGGCGCGCAGCGCCGTCCCAAGTACTTGGTCGGGTTCGAGAGAGGCGCAATCGCCCGGAGTTAGGCGAGTAGACGCTTTCGGTGCGACCACCCGTGCTCCCAACTGAGCTTGCCGCTGCCGACAGAGGCCCGGGAGCGTGCTGTCGTGGCATTGCCGGCGGGAGACAACACGCGCCACCTACGGTGACCGGCAGCTCCAACGCCAGCGCCACAGAAGGACAAAAGCCCCACTTGGGTGCCGAAGCGAACTCTCCCAGCACAGCGCACGCGCCAACACATCCGCACAGCTGCGATACAAACCACCAGCGAGAACCGCTGGGGCGACCGAGCAGCAGACGGCGTCGCGGCGCCGAGCGCCGGGCGGCGGCGCATCCTCAACGCACACAGTCCTCAATCGGACCAGCACACTGAAGATGTCCACCGCGCTTCGCACCGGGCCCGCGAGGACCTACTTTGGCCGCACGGCGCCGCGCGCAGGGTGCGCCGGCGCGCAGCTGCGACGCCTGCCGCGTCCGTCGGCCGGCGCGCCTGCCACTGGCCGCCCCCACCAGCCGGCTGTAGCGCGTGCGCCCACGCACCGCGCGGCCAGCACGCCGGGAGGCGCCCCCTCACCGGCCGGGGACGGTCCCACCCAGCCACCGCCGCGTATCGCTTCACACCCAGATGCCGTTCAGTTTCGTCGGCATGGTGGGTATCGCTGGAACAACCGGTTAGTACCTCAACCTATCGTCGCCATCACCGATTCACCCCTAGCGAGAACAACCGCACCACAACAGGTTACCATTTGTTCATTTGCGTAACTTCACCAGAAAACGCAGGCGTCCATCGCCATTTGCAACTTCAACGATTATTGCATGCCTGTGTCAGGTGTCACGCCACACTACGTCTGCCCACATACACGCAACAAAATGTGCACGCCTAGACAATACGTGGAAGGTGGCCCCCGTACGTATGCGATGTCCATTGCTCGAACGACTGTCAACCGGCCTCTGTAGCATGTCGCAGATATGGAACGCGGTGCACCATGCCATCACGGTGTGTGAGGAGAGACGACTAGGTCCGAATACATCAACAGACAGCTCATGCTGATCGCCATCCACGGCGTCCGTTCCTCCCACACGTCTCTATGGCGTACCACACTGCAATCCAGCTCTCATAGGGAGACGACACGTAGCTGCGTGCACAATATTTGCACTGTATGGTCCGCCGTTTTTGGGCGCAGTCGTTGTGCGGTCACACATGTGCCACGATGTATCATTCAGTACATAAGGACGAATGTGCAGTACAGATTGTGGTTCACGCGTACGACATCAGCGGACAGTTGACACAGGCCGCACCACAACGTAGCCTGAGTACGTCGCATGCGAAGGGCATTGAACATGCAAACTTCTCACCAACCAGCTTGCGAAGGCAGGGGGCAAGGTGGGGACGTGGGGAGGGGCGGCATGTACGTCCTGCTGCCATCCACATTACAGTGTACAGCAGGAGCATGTGGAAAGTGAGCAAGACTTGCAAGGTGTTTAACATGAAGCGATACACAGGGGTGCGGGCAGTGCGAGTAGCGAACTATATTGCGAGGGTTGCGGGTGGGCAACACTACAGTAATTGAACGAGTCGTATAACAAT
>NW_025728018.1:0-51400 GCF_021461385.2 Schistocerca piceifrons | reverse complement strand
TATCCCTTGGACCTTCTTATTGACGATGAAACACAGAAATTGCATCGGAATGAAATAGAAAAGGCACAATGCCGACTTAACTACAAGAAGACTTACTCTTCTATCCGACTATGCTTTGAACCATTCCTGTGACACTAGTTATAGATTCCGATGATTAACTTCAGGATTACTGTATCCCTTGACCTTCTTATTGACGATGAAACACAGAAATTGCATCGGAATTAAATACATAAGGCTCAATGCTGAATTAAGTACAAGAAGTCTGACTCTTCTTACTGTCATTGTTTGAACCAATCCTGTGGCATTAGTTGTAGAGTCTGATGCTTCACTCCAGGTTTACTGTATCCCTTGGACCTTCTTATTGACGATGAAACACAGAAATTGCATCGGAATTAAAGACAAAAGGCACAATGCCGACCTCAGTAAAAGGAGTCTGACTCTTCTTACTGTCTGTGATTTGAACCATTCCTGTGACACCAGTTATAGTTTCCGATGCTTCACTTCCCGTTTACTGTATCCCTTGAGCCTTCTTATTGACGATGTAACACAGAAATTGCATCGGAATTAAATAGAAAAGGCACCATGCCGACTTATGTACAAGAATACTGACCCATCTTACTGTCTATGTTTTTAACCGTCCCTGTGACACTAGTTGTAGATTCCGATGCTTCACTCCAGGTTTACTGTATCCGTTGGACCTTCTTATTGACGATGAAACAGAGAAAATGCATCGGAATTAAATATAAAAGGCACAATGACGACTAAAGTACAAGAAGACTGATTATTCTTACTGTGGATGTTTGAACCATCCCTGTGACACTAGTTATAGATTCCGATGCTTCACTCCAGGTTTACTGTATCCCTATGACCTTCTTATTGACGATGAAACACAGAAATTGCATCGGAATTAAATACAATAGGCACAACGCCGACTTAAGTACAAGAAGACTGACTCTTCCTACAGTCTATGTTTTGAACCATTCCTGTGACACTAGTCATAGATTCCGATGAATCACTTCAGCTTTACTGTATCCCTTGGACCCTCTTATAGACGATGAAACACAGAAATTGCATCGGAATTAAATACAAAAGGCACAATACCGACTTAAGTACAAGAGAGGACTGACTCTTCTTACTGACTATGTTTTGAACCATTCCTGTGATACTAGTCATAGATTCCGATGCTTATCTTCAGGTTTACTGTATCCCTTGGACCTTCTTATTGACGATGAAACACAGAAATTGCATCAGAATTAAATAGAAAAGGCACAAAGATGACTTAAGTACAAGAAGACTGACTCTTCTTACTGTCTATGTTTGAACCATTCCTGTGACTCTAGTTATAGATTCCGATGCTTCACTTCAGGTTTACTGTATCCCTCCGACCTTCTTATTGACGATGAAACACAGAAATTGCATCGGAATTAAATACAAAAGGCACAATGCCGACTTAGGTACAAGAAGACTGACTCTTCTTACTGTCTATGTTTTGAACCATTCCATGAGACGAGTTATAGAATCCGATGCTACAATTCAGGTCTACTGTATCCCTTGGACCTTCTTATTGACGATGAAACACAGAAATTGCATCGGAATTGTATACAATAGGCACAAAGCAGACTTAAGTACAAGAACACTGACTCTTCTTACTAACTATGTTTTGAACTATTCCTGTGACACTAGTTATAGATTCCGATGCTTCACATCAGATTTACTGTATCCCTCTGACCATCTTATTGACGATGAAACTCAGAAAATGTATCGGAATTAAATACAAAAGGCACAATGCCGACTTAAGTACATGTAGACTGACTTTTCCAACTATCTATGTTTTGAACCATGCCTGTCACACGAGTTATAGATTCCGATGCTTCACTTCAGGTTTACTGTATCCCCCTGACTTTCTTATTGACGATGAAACACAGAAATTGCATTGGAATTAAATACAAAAGGCACAATGCCGACTTAAGTACATGTAGACTGACTTTTCCTACTGTCTATGTTTTGAACCATTCCTGTGACACTAGTTATAGATTCCGATGGTTCATTTCAGGTTTACTGTATCCCTTGGACCTTCTTATTGACGATGAAACACAGAAATTGCACCGGAATGAAATAGAAAAGGCACAATGCCGACTTAACTACAAGAAGACTGACTCTTCTTACCGACTATGCTTTGAACCATTCCTGTGACACTAGTTATAGATTCCGATGCTTAACTTCAGGATTACTGTATCCCTTGGACCTTCTTATTGACGATGTAACACAGAAATTGCATCGGAATTAAATAGAAAAGGCACAATGCCGACTTATGTACAAGAATACTGACTCATCTTACTGTCTATGTTTTGAACCGTCCCCGTGACACTAGTTATAGATTCCGATGCTTCACTCCAGGTTTACTGTATCCCTTGGACCTTCTTATTGACGATGAAACACAGAAATTGCATCGGAATTAAATACAAAAGGCACAATGCCGACTTAAGTGCAAGAAGACTGATTCTTCTTACGGTCTATGTTTTGAACCATCCCTGTGACACTAGTTATAGATTCCGATGCTTCACTCCAGTTTTACTGTATCCCTATGACCTTTTTATTGACGATGAAACACAGAAATTGCATTGGAATTAAATACAATAGGCACAATGACGACTTAAGTACAAGAAGACCGACTCTTCTTACTGTCTATGTTTTAAACCATTCCTGTGACACTAGTCATAGATTCCGATGCTTCACTTCAGGTTTACTGTATCCCTTGGACTCTCTTATTGACGATGAAACACAGAAATTGCATCGGAATTGAATACAAAAGGCACAATACCGACTTAAGTACAAGAGGACTGACTCTTCTTACTGACTATGCTTTGAACCATTCCTGTGACACTAGTCATAGATTCCGATGCTTAACTTCAGAATTACTGTATCCCTCTGACCTTCTTATTGACGATGAAACACAGAAACTGCATCGGAATTAAATACAAAAGGCACAATGCCGACTAAAGTACAAGAAGACTGACTCTTCTGACAGTCTATGTTTGAACCATTCCTGTGGCACTAGGTATAGATTCCAGTGCTACACTCCAGGTTTACTGTATCCCTTGGACCCTCTTACTGACGATGAAACACAGAAATTGCATCGGAAATAAATACAAAAGGCACAATGCCGACTTAAGTACAAGAAGACTGACTCTTCTTACTGTCTATGTTTTGAACCATTCCTGTGACACTAGTTATAGATTCCGATGCTTCACATCAGGTTTATGTATCCCTCTGACCTTCCTATTGACGATGAAACACAGAAATTGCATCGGAATTAAATAAAAAAGGCACAAAGCCGACTTAAGTACATGTAGACCGACTTTTCGTACTGTCTATGATTTGAACCATTCCTGTGCCACTTGTTATGGATTCTGATCGTTCATTTCAGGTTTACTGTATCCCTTGGACCTTCTTATTGACGATGAAACACAGATATTGCATCGGAATTAAATACAAAAGGCACAATGCCGAATTAAGTAAAAGAAGGCTGACTATTCCTACTGTCAATGTTTTGAACCATTCCTGTGCCACTAGTTATAGATTCCGATGCTTCACTTCAGGTTTGCTGTATACCTCTGACCGTCTTATTGACAATGAAACACAGAAATTGCATCGGAATTAAATAGAAAAGGCGCAATGCCGACTTAAGTACAAGCAGACTGATTCTTCTTACTGTCTATGTTTTGAACCATCCCTGTGACACTAGTTATAGATTCCGATGCTTCACTCCAGGTTTACTGTATCCCTATGACCTTCTTATTGACGATGAAACACAGAAATTGCATTGGAATTAAATACAATAGGCACAATGCCGACTTAAGTACAAGAAGACTGACTCTTCTTACTGTCTATGTTTTAAACCATTCCTGTGACACTAGTCATAGATTCCGATGCTTCACTTCAGGTTTACTGTATCCCTTGGACACTCTTATTGACGATGAAACACAGAAATTGCATCGGAATTGAATACAAAAGGCACAATACCGACTTAAGTACAAGAGGACTGACTCTTCTTACAGTCTATGTTTTGAACCATTCCTGTGGCACTAGGTATAGATTCCAGTGCTACACTCCAGGTTTACTGTATCCCTTGGACCTTCTTACTGACGATGAAACACAGAAATTGCATCGCAAATAAATACAAAAGGCACAATGCCGACTTAAGTACAAGAAGACTGACTCTTCTTACTGTCTATGTTTTGACCCATTCCTGTGACACTAGTTATAGATTCCTATGCTTCACATCAGGTTTATGTATCCCTCTGACCTTCCTATTGACGATGAAACACAGAAATTGCATCGGAATTAAATAAAAAAGGCACAAATCCGACTTAAGTACATGTAGACCGACTTTTCCCACTGTCTATGATTTGAACCATTCCTGTGCCACTTGTTATGGATTCCGATCGTTCATTTCAGGTTTACTGTGTCCCTTGGACCTTCTTATTGACAAAGAAACACAGAAATAGCATCGTAATTAAATAGAAAAGGCACAATGCCGACTTAAGTACTAGAAGACTGACACTTCCTACTGTCTATGTTTTGAACCATTCCTGTGACACGAGTTATAGATTCCGATGCTTCACTCCAGGTTTACTGTATCCCTTGGACCTTCTTATTGACGATGAAGCACAGAAATTGCTTCGGAATTAAATACAAAAGGCACAATGCCGACTAATGTACAAGAAGACTGAATCTTCCGACAGTATATGTTTAGAACCATTCCTGTGACACTAGTTATAGATTCCGGTGCTTTACTCCAGGTTTACTGTATCCCTCTGACCTTCTTATTGACGATGAAATACAGAATTTGCATCGGAATTAAATAGAAAAGTCACAATGCCGACTTAAATACAAGAAGACTGACTCTTCTTACTGTCTATGTTGTGAACCATTCCTGTGACACTAGTTATAGATTCCGATGCTACAATTCAGGTCTACTGTATCCCTTGGACCTACTTATTGACGATGAAACACAGAAATTGCATCGGAATTAAATACAATAGGCACAAAGCAGACTTAAGTACAAGAAGACTGATTCTTCTTACTGACTATGTTTTGAACTATTCCTGTGACACTAGTTATAGATTCCGATGCTTCACATCAGATTTACTGTATCCCTCTGACCATCTTATTGACGATGAAACTCAGAAATTGTATCGGAATTAAATACAAAAGGCACAATGCCGACTTAAGTACATGTAGACTGACTTTTCCTACTGTCTGTGTTTTGAACCATGCCTGTGACACTACTTATAGATTCCGATGCTTCACTTCAGGTTTACTGTATCCCTCTGACTTTCTTATTGACGATGAAACACAGAAATTGCATCGGAATTAAATAGAAAAGGCACAATGCCGACTTAACTACAAGAAGACTGACTCTTCTTACTGACTATGTTTTGAACCATTTCTGTGACACTAGTTATAGATTCCGATGCTTAACTTCAGGATTACTGTATCCCTTGGACCTTCTTATTAACGATGAAACACAGAAATTGCATCGGAATTAAATACAAAAGGCTCAATGCCGTATTAAGTACAAGAAGTCTGCCTCTTCTTACTGTCAATGTTTTGAACCATTCCTGTGACCACAGTTGTAGACTCTGATGCTTCACTCCAGGTTTACTGTATCTCTTGGACTTTCTTATTGACGATGAAACACAGAAATTGCATCGGAATTAAATACAAAAGGCACAAAGCCGACTTCAGTAAAAGGAGTTTGACTCTTCTTACTGTCTGTGTTTTGAACCATTCCTGTGACACTAGTTATAGTTTCCTATGCTTCACTTCCGGTTTACTGTATCCCTTGGACCTTCTTATTGACGATGTAACACAGAAATTGCATCGGAATTAAAGAGAAAAGGCACAATGCCGACTTATGTACAAGAATACTGACTCATCTTACTGTCTATGTTTGAACCGTCCCTGTGACACTAGTTATAGATTCCGATGCTTCACTCCAGGTTTACTATATCCGTTGGACCTTCTTATTGACGATGAAACACAGAAATTTCATCGGAATTAAATACAAAAAGCACAATGCCGACTTAAGTACAAGAAGACTGACTCTTCTTACTGTCTATGTTTTGAACCATTCCTGTGACACTAGTTATGGATTCCAATCGTTCATTTCAGGTTTACTGTATCCCTTGGACCTTCTTATTGACGATGAAACACAGAAATTGCATCGGAATTAAATACAAAAGGCACAATGCCGACTTAAGTACAAGAAGACTGATTCTTCTTACTGTCTATGTTTTGAACCATCCCTGTGACACTAGTTATAGATTCCGATGCTTCACTCCAGTTTTACTGTATCCCTATGACCTTCTTATTGACGATGAAACACAGAAATTGCATTGGAATTAAATACAATAGGCACAATGACGACTTAAGTACGAGAAGACTGACTCTTCTTACTGTCTATGTTTTAAACCATTCCTGTGACACTAGACATAGATTCCGATGCTTCACTTCAGGTTTACTGTATCCGTTGGACCCTCTTATTGACGATGAAACACAGAAATTGCATCGGAATTGAATAGAAAAGGCACAATACCAACTTAAGTACAAGAGGACTGACTCTTCTTACTGACTATGCTTTGAACCATTCCTGTGACACTAGTCATAGATTCCGATGCTTAACTTCAGAATTACTGTATCCCTCTGATCTTCTTATTGACGATGAAACACAGAAACTGCATCGGAATTAAATACAAAAGGCACAATGCCGACTAAAGTACAAGAAGACTGACTCTTCTGACAGTCTATGTTTTGAACCATTCCTGTGGCACTAGGTATAGATGACAGTGCTACACTCCAGGTTTACTGTATCCCTTGGACCCTCTTACTGACGATGAAACACAGAAATTGCATCGGAAATAAATACAAAAGGCACAATGCCGACTTAAGTACAAGAAGACCGACACTTCTTACTGTCTATGTTTTGAACCATTCCTGTGACACTAGTTATAGATTCCGATGCTTCACATCAGGTTTATGTATCCCTCTGACCTTCCTGTTGACGATGAAACACAGAAATTGCATCGGAATTAAATAAAAAAGGCACAAAGCCGACTTAGGTACATGTAGACCGACTTTTCGTACTGTCTATAATTTGAACCATTCCTGTGCCACTTGTTATGGATTCCGATCGTTCATTTCAGGTTTACTGTATCCCTTGGACCTTCTTATTGACGATGAAACACAGATATTGCATCGGAATTAAATACAAAAGGCACAATGCCGAATTAAGTACAAGAAGGCTGACTATTCCAACTGTCAATGTTTTGAACCATTCCTGTGCCACTAGTTATGGATTCCGATGCTTCACTTCAGGTTTGCTGTATACCTCTGACCGTCTTATTGACAATGAAACACAGAAATTGCATCGGAATTAAATAGAAAAGGCACAATGCCGACTTAAGTACAAGCAGACTGATTCTTCTTACTGTCTATGCTTTGAACCATCCCTATGATACTAGTTATAGATTCCGATGCTTCACTCCAGGTTTACTGTATCCCTATGACCTTCTTATTGACGATGAAACACAGAAATTGCATTGGAATTAAATACAATAATCACAATGCCGACTTAAGTACAAGAAGACTGACTCTTCTAACTGTCTATGTTTTAAACCATTCCTGTGACACTAGTCATAGATTCCGATGCTTCACTTCAGGTTTACTGTATCCCTTGGACTCTCTTATTGACGATGAAACACAGAAATTGTGTCGGAAATAAATACAAAAGGCACAATGCCGACTTAAGTACAAGAAGACTGACTCTTCTTACTGTCTATGTTTTGACCCATTCCTGTGACACTAGTTATAGATTCCGATGCTTCACATCAGGTTTATGTATCCCTCTGACCTTCCTATTGACGATGAAACACAGAAATTGCATCGGAATTAAATAAAAAAGGCACAAAGCCGACTTAAGTACATGTAGACCGACTTTTCCCACTGTCTATGATTTGAACCATTCCTGTGCCACTTGTTATGGATTCCGATCGTTCATTTCAGGTTTACTGTATCCCTTGGACCTGCTTATTGACGATGAAACACAGATATTGCATCGGAATTAAATACAAAAGGCACAATGCCGAATTAAGTACAAGAAGGCTGACTCTTCCAACTGTCTATGTTTTGAACCATTCCTGTGCCACTAGTTATAGATTCCGATGCTTCACTTCAGGTTTGTTGTATACCTCTGACCGTCGTATTGACAAAGAAACACAGAAATTGCATCGTAATTAAATAGAAAAGGCACAATGCCGACTAATGTACAAGAAGACTGACTCTTCCGACAGTCTATGTTTAGAACCATTCCTGTGACACTAGTTATAGATTCCGGTGCTTTACTCCAGGTTTACTGTATCCCTCTGACCTTCTTATTGACGATGAAACACAGAAATTGCATCGGAATTAAATACAAAAGGCACAATGCCGACTTAAGTACAAGAAGACTGACTCTTCTTACTGTCTATGTTGTGAACCATTCCTGTGACACTAGTTATAGATTCCGATGCTACAATTCAGGTCTACTGTATCCCTTGGACCTACTTATTGACGATGAAACACAGAAATTGCATCGGAATTAAATACAATAATCACAAAGCAGACTTAAGTACAAGAAGACTGATTCTTCCTACTGACTATGCTTTGAACTATTCCTGTGACACTAGTTATAGATTCCGATGCTTCACATCAGATTTACTGTATCCCTCTGACCATCTTATTGACGATGAAACTCAGAAATTGTATCGGAATTAAATACAAAAGGCACAATGCCGACTTAAGTACATGTAGACTGACTTTTCCTACTGTCTGTGCTTTGAACCATGCCTGTGGCACTACTTATAGATTCCGATGGTTCATTTCAGGTTTACTGTATCCCTTGGACCTTCTTATTGACGATGAAACACAGAAATTGCATCGGAATGAAATAGAAAAGGCACAATGCCGACTTAACTACAAGAAGACTGACTCTTCTTACCGACTATGCTTTGAACCATTCCTGTGACACTAGTTATAGATTCCGAAGCTTAACTTCAGGATTACTGTATCACTTGGATCTTCTTATGGACGATGAAACACAGAAATTGCATCGGAATTAAATACAAAAGGCTCAATGCTGAATTAAGTACAAGAAGTCTGACTCTTCTTACTGTCAATGTTTTGAACCATTCCTGTGGCACTAGTTGTAGAGTCTGATGCTTCACTCCAGGTTTACTGTATCCCTTGGACCTTCTTATTGACGATGAAACACAGAAATTGCATCGGAATTAAATACAAAAGGCACAATGCCGACTTCAGTAAAAGGAGTCTGACTCTTCTTACTGTCTGTGTTTTGAACCATTCCTGTGACACTAGTTATAGTTTCCGATGCTTCACTTCCGGTTTACTGTTTCCCTTGGACCTTCTTATTGACGATGTAACACAGAAATTGCATCGGAATTAAATAGAAAAGGCACAATGCCGACTTATGTACAAGAATACTGACTCATCTTACTGTCTATGTTTTGAACCGTCCCCGTGACACTAGTTATAGATTCCGATGCTTCACTCCAGGTTTACTGTATCCCTTGGACCTTCTTATTGACGATGAAACACAGAAATTCCATCGGAATTAAATACAAAAGGCACAATGCCGACTTAAGTACAAGAAGACTGATTCTTCTTACGGTCTATGTTTTGAACCATCCCTGTGACACTAGTTATAGATTCCGATGCTTCACTCCAGTTATACTGTATCCCTATGACCTTCTTATTGACGATGAAACACAGAAATTGCATTGGAATTAAATACAATAGGCGCAATGACGACTTAAGTACAAGAAGACTGACTCTTCTTACTGTCTATGTTTTAAACCATTCCTGTGACACTAGTCATAGATTCCGATGCTTCACTTCAGGTTTACTGTATCCCTTGGACTCTCTTATTGACGATGAAACACAGAAATTGCATCGGAATTGAATACAAAAGGCACAATACCGACTTAAGTGCAAGAGGACTGACTCTTCTTACTGACTATGCTTTGAACCATTCCTGTGACACTAGTCATAGATTCCGATGCTTAACTTCAGAATTACTGTATCCCTCTGACCTTCTTATTGACGATGAAACACAGAAACTGCATCGGAATTAAATACAAAAGGCACAATGCAGACTAAAGTACAAGAAGACTGACTCTTCTGACAGTCTATGTTTTGAACCATTCCTGTGGCACTAGGTATAGATTCCAGTGCTACACTCCAGGTTTACTGTATCCCTTGGACCCTCTTACGGACGATGAAACACAGAAATTGCATCGGAAATAAATACAAAAGGCACAATGCCGACTTAAGTACAAGAAGACTGACTCTTCTTACTGTCTATGTTTTGAACCATTCCTGTGACACTAGTTATAGATTCCGATGCTTCACATCAGGTTTATGTATCCCTCTGACCTTCCTATTGACGATGAAACACAGAAATTGCATCGGAATTAAATAAAAAAGGCACAAAGCCGACTTAAGTACATGTAGACCGACTTTTCGTACTGTCTATGATTTGAACCATTCCTGTGCCACTTGTTATGGATTCCGATCGTTCATTTCAGGTTTACTGTATCCCTTGGACCTTCTTATTGACGATGAAACACAGATATTGCATCGGAATTAAATACAAAAAGCACAATGCCGAATTAAGTACAAGAAGGCTGACTATTCCAACTGTCAATGTTTTGAACCATTCCTGTGCCACTAGTTATAGATTCCGATGCTTCACTTCAGGTTTGCTGTATACCTCTGACCGTCTTATTGACAATGAAACACAGAAATTGCATTGGAATTAAATACAATAGGCACAATGCCGACTTAAGTACAAGAAGACTGACTCTTCTTACTGTCTATGTTTTAAACCATTCCTGAGACACTAGTCATAGATTCCGATGCTTCACTTCAGGTTTACTGTATCCCTTGGACCCTCTTATTGACGATGAAACACAGAAATTGCATCGGAATTGAATACAAAAGGCAAAATACCGACTTAAGTACAAGAGGACTGACTCTTCTTACAGTCTATGTTTTGAACCATTCCTGTGGCACTAGGTATAGATTCCAGTGCTACACTCCAGGTTTACTGTATCCCTTGGACCTTCTTACTGACGATGAAACACAGAAATTGCATCGGAAATAAATACAAAAGGCACAATGCCGACTTAAGTACAAGAAGACTGACTCTTCTTACTGTCTATGTTTTGACCCATTCCTGTGACACTAGTTATAGATTCCGATGCCTCACATCAGGTTTATGTATCCCTCTGACCTTCCTATTGACGATGAAACACAGAAATTGCATCGGAATTAAATAAAAAAGGCACAAAGCCGACTTAAGTACATGTAGACCGACTTTTCCCACTGTCTATGATTTGAACCATTCCTGTGCCACTTGTTATGGATTCCGATCGTTCATTTCAGGTTTACTGTATCCCTTGGTCCTTCTTATTGACAAAGAAACACAGAAATTGCATCGTAATTAAATAGAACAGGCACAATGCCGACTTAAGTACTAGAAGACTGACTCTTCCTACTGTCTATGTTTTGAACCATTCCTGTGACACGAGTTATAGATTCCGATGCTTCACTCCAGGTTTACTGTATCCCTTGGACCTTCTTATTGACGATGAAGCACAGAAATTGCTTCGGAATTAAATACAAAAGGCACAATGCCGACTAATGTACAAGAAGACTGACTCTTCCGACAGTCTATGTGTAGAACCATTCCTGTGACACTAGTTATAGATTCCGGTGCTTTACTCCAGGTTTACTGTATCCCTCTGACCTTCTTATTGACGATGAAACACAGAAATTGCATCGGAATTAAATACAAAAGGCACAATGCCGACTTAAGTACATGTAGACTGACTTTTCCTACTGTCTGTGTTTTGAAACATGCCTGTGACACTACTTATAGATTCCGATGCTTCACTTCAGGTTTACTGTATCCCTCTGACTTTCTTATTGACGATGAAACACAGAAATTTCATCGGAATTAAATACAAAAGGCACAATGCTTACTTAAGTACAAGAAGACTGACTCTTCTTACTGTCTATGTTGTGAACCATTCCTGTGACACTAGTTATAGATTCCGATGCTACAATTCAGGTCTACTGTATCCCTTGGACCTACTTATTGACGATGAAACACAGAAATTGCATCGGAATTAAATACAATAGGCACAAAGCAGACTTAAGTACAAGAAGACTGATTCTTCTTACTGACTATGTTTTGAACTATTCCTGTGACACTAGTTATAGATTCCGATGCTTCACATCAGATTTACTGTATCCCTCTGACCATCTTATTGACGATGAAACTCAGAAATTGTATCGGAATTAAATACAAAAGCACAATGCCGACTTAAGTACATGTAGACTGACTTTTCCTACTGTCTGTGTCTTGAACCATGCCTGTGACACTACTTATAGATTCCGATGCTTCACTTCAGGTTTACTGTATCCCTCTGACTTTCTAATTGACGATGAAACACAGAAATTTCATCGGAATTAAATACAAAAGGCACAATGCTTACTTAAGTACAAGAAGACTGACTCTTCTTACTGTCTATGTTTTGAACCATTCCTGTGACCTTAGTTATAGATTCCGATGCTTAACTTCAGGATTACTGTATCCCTTGGACCATCTTATTGACGATGAAACACAGAAATTGCATCGAAATTAAATACAAAAGGCTCAATGCCGAATTAAGTACAAGAAGTCGACTCTTCTTACTGTCAGTGCTTTGAACCATTCCTGTGACACTAGTTGTAGACTCTGATGCTTCACTCCAGGTTTACTGTATCCCTTGGACCTTCTTATTGACGATGAAACACAGAAATTGCATCGGAATTAAACACAAAAGGCACAATGCCGACTTAAACACATGTAGACTGACTTTTCCTACTGTCTATGTTTTGAACCATTCCTGTGACACTAGTTATAGATTCCGATGGTTCATTTCAGGCTTACTGTATCCCTTGGATCTTCTTATTGACGATGAAACACAGAAATTGCATCGCAATTAAATAGAAAAGGCACAATGCCGACTTAACTACAAGAAGACTGACTCTTCTTACTGACTATGTTTTGAACCATTTCTGTGACACTAGTTATAGATTCCGATGCTTAACTTCAGGATTACTGTATCCCTTGGACCTTCTTATTGACGATGAAACACAGAAATTGCATCGGAATTAAATACAAAAGGCTCAATGCCGTATTAAGTACAAGAAGTCTGCCTCTTCTTACTGTCAATGTTTTGAACCATTCCTGTGACACCAGTTGTAGACTCTGATGCTTCACTCCAGGTTTACTGTATCCCTTGGACTTTCTTATTGACGATGAAACACAGAAATTGCATCGGAATTAAATACAAAAGGCACAAAGCCGACTTCAGTAAAAGGAGTTTGACTCTTCTTACTGTCTGTGTTTTGAACCATTAGTGTGACACTAGTTATAGTTTCCTATGCTTCACTTCCGGTTTACTGTATCCCTTGGACCTTCTTATTGACGATGTAACACAGAAATTGCATCGGAATTAAAGAGAAAAGGCACAATGCCGACTTATGTACAAGAATACTGACTCATCTTGCTGTCTATGTTTTGAACCGTCCCTGTGACACTAGTTATAGATTCCGATGCTTCACTCCAGGTTTACTATATCCGTTGGACCTTCTTATTGACGATGATACACAGAAATTTCATCGGAATTAAATACAAAAAGCACAATGCCGACTTAAGTACAAGAAGACTGACTCTTCTTACTGTCTATGTTTTAAACCATTCCTGAGACACTAGTCATAGATTCCGATGCTTCACTTCAGGTTTATGTATCCCTTGGACCCTCTTATTGACGATGAAACACAGAAATTGCATCGGAATTGAATACAAAAGGCAAAATACCGACTTAAGTACAAGAGGACTGACTCTTCTTACAGTCTATGTTTTGAACCATTTCTGTGGCACTAGGTATAGATTCCAGTGCTACACTCCAGGTTTACTGTATCCCTTGGACCTTCTTACTGACGATGAAACACAGAAATTGCATCGGAAATAAATACAAAAGGCACAATGCCGACTTAAGTACAAGAAGACTGACTCTTCTTACTGTCTATGTTTTGACCCATTCCTGTGACACTAGTTATAGATTCCGATGCCTCACATCAGGTTTATGTATCCCTCTGACCTTCCTATTGACGATGAAACACAGAAAATGCATCGGAATTAAATAAAAAAGGCACAAAGCCGACTTAAGTACATGTAGACCGACTTTTCCCACTGTCTATGATTTGAACCATTCCTGTGCCACTTGTTATGGATTCCGATCGTTCATTTCAGGTTTACTGTATCCCTTGGTCCTTCTTATTGACAAAGAAACACAGAAATTGCATCGTAATTAAATAGAACAGGCACAATGCCGACTTAAGTACTAGAAGACTGACTCTTCCTACTGTCTATGTTTGAACCATTCCTGTGACACGAGTTATAGATTCCGATGCTTCACTCCAGGTTTACTGTATCCCTTGGACCTTCTTATTGACGATGAAGCACAGAAATTGCTTCGGAATTAAATACAAAAGGCACAATGCCGACTAATGTGCAAGAAGACTGACTCTTCCGACAGTCTATGTGTAGAACCATTCCTGTGACACTAGTTATAGATTCCGGTGCTTTACTCCAGGTTTACTGTATCCCTCTGACCTTCTTATTGACGATGAAACACAGAAATTGCATCGGAATTAAATACAAAAGGCACAATGCCGACTTAAGTACATGTAGACTGACTTTTCCTACTGTCTGTGTTTTGAAACATGCCTGTGACACTACTTATAGATTCCGATGCTTCACTTCAGGTTTACTGTATCCCTCTGACTTTCTTATTGACGATGAAACACAGAAATTTCATCGGAATTAAATACAAAAGGCACAATGCTTACTTAAGTACAAGAAGACTGACTCTTCTTACTGTCTATGTTGTGAACCATTCCTGTGACACTAGTTATAGATTCCGATGCTACAATTCAGGTCTACTGTATCCCTTGGACCTACTTATTGACGATGAAACACAGAAATTGCATCGGAATTAAATACAATAGGCACAAAGCAGACTTAAGTACAAGAAGACTGATTCTTCTTACTGACTATGTTTTGAACTATTCCTGTGACACTAGTTATAGATTCCGATGCTTCACATCAGATTTACTGTATCCCTCTGACCATCTTATTGACGATGAAACTCAGAAATTGTATCGGAATTAAATACAAAAGCACAATGCCGACTTAAGTACATGTAGACTGACTTTTCCTACTGTCTGTGTCTTGAACCATGCCTGTGACACTACTTATAGATTCCGATGCTTCACTTCAGGTTTACTGTATCCCTCTGACTTTCTTATTGACGATGAAACACAGAAATTTCATCGGAATTAAATACAAAAGGCACAATGCTTACTTAAGTACAAGAAGACTGACTCTTCTTACTGTCTATGTTTTGAACCATTCCTGTGACCTTAGTTATAGATTCCGATGCTTAACTTCAGGATTACTGTATCCCTTGGACCATCTTATTGACGATGAAACACAGAAATTGCATCGAAATTAAATACAAAAGGCACAAAGCCGACTTAAGTACATGTAGACCGACTTTTCGTACTGTCTATGATTTGAACCATTCCTGTGCCACTTGTTATGGATTCCGATCGTTCATTTCAGGTTTACTGTATCCCTTGGACCTTCTTATTGACGATGAAACACAGATATTGCATCGGAATTAAATACAAAAAGCACAATGCCGAATTAAGTACAAGAAGGCTGACTATTCCAACTGTCAATGTTTTGAACCATTCCTGTGCCACTAGTTATAGATTCCGATGCTTCACTTCAGGTTTGCTGTATACCTCTGACCGTCTTATTGACAATGAAACACAGAAATTGCATTGGAATTAAATACAATAGGCACAATGCCGACTTAAGTACAAGAAGACTGACTCTTCTTACTGTCTATGTTTTAAACCATTCCTGAGACACTAGTCATAGATTCCGATGCTTCACTTCAGGTTTACTGTATCCCTTGGACCCTCTTATTGACGATGAAACACAGAAATTGCATCGGAATTGAATACAAAAGGCAAAATACCGACTTAAGTACAAGAGGACTGACTCTTCTTACAGTCTATGTTTTGAACCATTCCTGTGGCACTAGGTATAGATTCCAGTGCTACACTCCAGGTTTACTGTATCCCTTGGACCTTCTTACTGACGATGAAACACAGAAATTGCATCGGAAATAAATACAAAAGGCACAATGCCGACTTAAGTACAAGAAGACTGACTCTTCTTACTGTCTATGTTTTGACCCATTCCTGTGACACTAGTTATAGATTCCGATGCCTCACATCAGGTTTATGTATCCCTCTGACCTTCCTATTGACGATGAAACACAGAAATTGCATCGGAATTAAATAAAAAAGGCACAAAGCCGACTTAAGTACATGTAGACCGACTTTTCCCACTGTCTATGATTTGAACCATTCCTGTGCCACTTGTTATGGATTCCGATCGTTCATTTCAGGTTTACTGTATCCCTTGGTCCTTCTTATTGACAAAGAAACACAGAAATTGCATCGTAATTAAATAGAACAGGCACAATGCCGACTTAAGTACTAGAAGACTGACTCTTCCTACTGTCTATGTTTTGAACCATTCCTGTGACACGAGTTATAGATTCCGATGCTTCACTCCAGGTTTACTGTATCCCTTGGACCTTCTTATTGACGATGAAGCACAGAAATTGCTTCGGAATTAAATACAAAAGGCACAATGCCGACTAATGTACAAGAAGACTGACTCTTCCGACAGTCTATGTGTAGAACCATTCCTGTGACACTAGTTATAGATTCCTGTGCTTTACTCCAGGTTTACTGTATCCCTCTGACCTTCTTATTGACGATGAAACACAGAAATTGCATCGGAATTAAATACAAAAGGCACAATGCCGACTTAAGTACATGTAGACTGACTTTTCCTACTGTCTGTGTTTTGAAACATGCCTGTGACACTACTTATAGATTCCGATGCTTCACTTCAGGTTTACTGTATCCCTCTGACTTTCTAATTGACGATGAAACACAGAAATTTCATCGGAATTAAATACAAAAGGCACAATGCTTACTTAAGTACAAGAAGACTGACTCTTCTTACTGTCTATGTTGTGAACCATTCCTGTGACACTAGTTATAGATTCCGATGCTACAATTCAGGTCTACTGTATCCCTTGGACCTACTTATTGACGATGAAACACAGAAATTGCATCGGAATTAAATACAATAGGCACAAAGCAGACTTAAGTACAAGAAGACTGATTCTTCTTACTGACTATGTTTTGAACTATTCCTGTGACACTAGTTATAGATTCCGATGCTTCACATCAGATTTACTGTATCCCTCTGACCATCTTATTGACGATGAAACTCAGAAATTGTATCGGAATTAAATACAAAAGCACAATGCCGACTTAAGTACATGTAGACTGACTTTTCCTACTGTCTGTGTCTTTAACCATGCCTGTGACACTACTTATAGATTCCGATGCTTCACTTCAGGTTTACTGTATCCCTCTGACTTTCTTATTGACGATGAAACACAGAAATTTCATCGGAATTAAATACAAAAGGCACAATGCTTACTTAAGTACAAGAAGACTGACTCTTCTTACTGTCTATGTTTTGAACCATTCCTGTGACCTTAGTTATAGATTCCGATGCTTAACTTCAGGATTACTGTATCCCTTGGACCATCTTATTGACGATGAAACACAGAAATTGCATCGAAATTAAATACAAAAGGCTCAATGCCGAATTAAGTACAAGAAGTCGACTCTTCTTACTGTCAGTGCTTTGAACCATTCCTGTGACACTAGTTGTAGACTCTGATGCTTCACTAAAGGTTTACTGTATCCCTTGGACCTTCTTATTGACGATGAAACACAGAAATTGCATCGGAATTAAACACAAAAGGCACAATGCCGAGTTAAACACATGTAGACTGACTTTTCCTACTGTCTATGTTTTGAACCATTTCTGTGACACTAGTTATAGATTCCGATGGTTCATTTCAGGCTTACTGTATCCCTTGGATCTTCTTATTGACGATGAAACACAGAAATTGCATCGCAATTAAATAGAAAAGGCACAATGCCGACTTAACTACAAGAAGACTGACTCTTCTTACTGACTATGTTTTGAACCATTTCTGTGACACTAGTTATAGATTCCGATGCTTAACTTCAGGATTACTGTATCCCTTGGACCTTCTTATTGACGATGAAACACAGAAATTGCATCGGAATTAAATACAAAAGGCTCAATGCCGTATTAAGTACAAGAAGTCTGCCTCTTCTTACTGTCAATGTTTTGAACCATTCCTGTGACACCAGTTGTAGACTCTGATGCTTCACTCCAGGTTTACTGTATCCCTTGGACTTTCTTATTGACGATGAAACACAGAAATTGCATCGGAATTAAATACAAAAGGCACAAAGCCGACTTCAGTAAAAGGAGTTTGACTCTTCTTACTGTCTGTGTTTTGAACCATTCCTGTGACACTAGTTATAGTTTCCTATGCTTCACTTCCGGTTTACTGTATCCCTTGGACCTTCTTATTGACGATGTAACACAGAAATTGCATCGGAATTAAAGAGAAAAGGCACAATGCCGACTTATGTACAAGAATACTGACTCATCTTACTGTCTATGTTTTGAACCGTCCCTGTGACACTAGTTATAGATTCCGATGCTTCACTCCAGGTTTACTATATCCGTTGGACCTTCTTATTGACGATGATACACAGAAATTTCATCGGAATTAAATACAAAAAGCACAATGCCGACTTAAGTACAAGAAGACTGACTCTTCTTACTGTCTATGTTTTAAACCATTCCTGAGTCACTAGTCATAGATTCCGATGCTTCACTTCAGGTTTATGTATCCCGTGGACCCTCTTATTGACGATGAAACACAGAAATTGCATCGGAATTGAATACAAAAGGCAAAATACCGACTTAAGTACAAGAGGACTGACTCTTCTTACAGTCTATGTTTTGAACCATTCCTGTGGCACTAGGTATAGATTCCAGTGCTACACTCCAGGTTTACTGTATCCCTTGGACCTGCTTACTGACGATGAAACACAGAAATTGCATCGGAAATAAATACAAAAGGCACAATGCCGACTTAAGTACAAGAAGACTGACTCTTCTTACTGTCTATGTTTTGACACATTCCTGTGACACTAGTTATAGATTCCGATGCCTCACATCAGGTTTATGTATCCCTCTGACCTTCCTATTGACGATGAAACACAGATATTGCATCGGAATTAAATAAAAAAGGCACAAAGCCGACTTAAGTACATGTAGACCAACTTTTCCCACTGTCTATGATTTGAACCATTCCTGTGCCACTTGTTATGGATTCCGATCGTTCATTTCAGGTTTACTGTATCCCTTGGTCCTTCTTATTGACAAAGAAACACAGAAATTGCATCGTAATTAAATAGAACAGGCACAATGCCGACTTAAGTACTAGAAGACTGACTCTTCCTACTGTCTATGTTTTGAACCATTCCTGTGACACGAGTTATAGATTCCGATGCTTCACTCCAGGTTTACTGTATCCCTTGGACCTTCTTATTGACGATGAAGCACAGAAATTGCTTCGGAATTAAATACAAAAAAGCACAATGCCGACTAATGTGCAAGAAGACTGACTCTTCCGACAGTCTATGTGTAGAACCATTCCTGTGACACTAGTTATAGATTCCGGTGCTTTACTCCAGGTTTACTGTATCCCTCTGACCTTCTTATTGACGATGAAACACAGAAATTGCATCGGAATTAAATACAAAAGGCACAATGCCGACTTAAGTACATGTAGACTGACTTTTCCTACTGTCTATGTTTTGAAACATGCCTGTGACACTACTTATAGATTCCGATGCTTCACTTCAGGTTTACTGTATCCCTCTGACTTTCTTATTGACGATGAAACACAGAAATTTCATCGGAATTAAATACAAAAGGCACAATGCTTACTTAAGTACAAGAAGACTGACTCTTCTTACTGTCTATGTTGTGAACCATTCCTGTGACACTAGTTATAGATTCCGATGCTACAATTCAGGTCTACTGTATCCCTTGGACCTACTTATTGACGATGAAACACAGAAATTGCATCGGAATTAAATACAATAGGCACAAAGCAGACTTAAGTACAAGAAGACTGATTCTTCTTACTGACTATGATTTGAACTATTCCTGTGACACTAGTTATAGATTCCGATGCTTCACATCAGATTTACTGTATCCCTCTGACCATCTTATTGACGATGAAACTCAGAAATTGTATCGGAATTAAATACAAAAGCACAATGCCGACTTAAGTACATGTAGACTGACTTTTCCTACTGTCTGTGTCTTGAACCATGCCTGTGACACTACTTATAGATTCCGATGCTTCACTTCAGGTTTACTGTATCCCTCTGACTTTCTTATTGACGATGAAACACAGAAATTTCATCGGAATTAAATACAAAAGGCACAATGCTTACTTAAGTACAAGAAGACTGACTCTTCTTACTGTCTATGTTTTGAACCATTCCTGTGACCTTAGTTATAGATTCCGATGCTTAACTTCAGGATTACTGTATCCCTTGGACCATCTTATTGACGATGAAACACAGAAATTGCATCGAAATTAAATACAAAAGGCTCAATGCCGAATTAAGTACAAGAAGTCGACTCTTCTTACTGTCAGTGCTTTGAACCATTCCTGTGACACTAGTTGTAGACTCTGATGCTTCACTCCAGGTTTACTGTATCCCTTGGACCTTCTTATTGACGATGAAACACAGAAATTGCATCGGAATTAAACACAAAAGGCACAATGCCGACTTAAACACATGTAGACTGACTTTTCCTACTGTCTATGTTTTGAACCATTCCTGTGACACTAGTTATAGATTCCGATGGTTCATTTCAGGCTTACTGTATCCCTTGGATCTTCTTATTGACGATGAAACACAGAAATTGCATCGCAATTAAATAGAAAAGGCACAATGCCGACTTAACTACAAGAAGACTGACTCTTCTTACTGACTATGTTTTGAACCATTTCTGTGACACTAGTTATAGATTCCGATGCTTAACTTCAGGATTACTGTATCCCTTGGACCTTCTTATTGACGATGAAACACAGAAATTGCATCGGAATTAAATACAAAAGGCTCAATGCCGTATTAAGTACAAGAAGTCTGCCTCTTCTTACTGTCAATGTTTTGAACCATTCCTGTGACACCAGTTGTAGACTCTGATGCTTCACTCCAGGTTTACTGTATCCCTTGGACTTTCTTATTGACGATGAAACACAGAAATTGCATCGGAATTAAATACAAAAGGCACAAAGCCGACTTCAGTAAAAGGAGTTTGACTCTTCTTACTGTCTGTGTTTTGAACCATTCCTGTGACACTAGTTATAGTTTCCTATGCTTCACTTCCGGTTTACTGTATCCCTTGGACCTTCTTATTGACGATGTAACACAGAAATTGCATCGGAATTAAAGAGAAAAGGCACAATGCCGACTTATGTACAAGAATACTGACTCATCTTACTGTCTATGTTTTGAACCGTCCCTGTGACACTAGTTATAGATTCCGATGCTTCACTCCAGGTTTACTATATCCGTTGGACCTTCTTATTGACGATGATACACAGAAATTTCATCGGAATTAAATACAAAAAGCACAATGCCGACTTAAGTACAAGAAGACTGACTCTTCTTACTGTCTATGTTTTAAACCATTCCTGAGACACTAGTCATAGATTCCGATGCTTCACTTCAGGTTTACTGTATCCCTTGGACACTCTTATTGACGATGAAACACAGAAATTGCATCGGAATTGAATACAAAAGGCAAAATACCGACTTCAGTACAAGAGGACTGACTCTTCTTACAGTCTATGTTTTGAACCATTCCTGTGGCACTAGGTATAGATTCCAGTGCTACACTCCATGTTTACTGTATCCCTTGGACCTTCTTACTGACGATGAAAGACAGATATTGCATCGGAAATAAATACAAAAGGCACAATGCCGACTTAAGTACAAGAAGACTGACTCTTCTTACTGTCTATGTTTTGACCCATTCCTGTGACACTAGTTATAGATTCCGATGCTTCACATCAGGTTTATGTATCCCTCTGACCTTCCTATTGACGATGAAACACAGAAATTGCATCGGAATTAAATAAAAAAGGCACAAAGCCGAATTAAGTACATGTAGACCGACTTTTCCACTGTCTATGATTTGAACCATTCCTGTGCCACTTGTTATGGATTCCGATCGTTCATTTCAGGTTTACTGTATCCCTTGGACCTTCTTATTGACGATGAAGCACAGAAATTGCTTCGGAATTAAATACAAAAGGCACAATGCCGACTAATGTACAAGAAGACTGACTCTTCCGACAGTCTATGCGTAGAACCATTCCTGTGACACTAGTTATAGATTCCGGTGCTTTACTCCAGGTTTACTGTATCCCTCTGACCTTCTTATTGACGATGAAACACAGAAATTGCATCGGAATTAAATACAAAAGGCACAATGCCGACTTAAGTACATGTAGACTGACTTTTCCTACTGTCTGTGTTTTGAAACATGCCTGTGGACACTACTTATAGATTCCGATGCTTCACTTCAGGTTTACTGTATCCCTCTGACTTTCTTATTGACGATGAAACACAGAAATTTCATCGGAATTAAATACAAAAGGCACACTGCTTACTTAAGTACAAGAAGACTGACTCTTCTTACTGTCTATGTTTTGAACCATTCCTGTGACCTTAGTTATAGATTCCGATGCTTAACTTCAGGATTACTGTATCCCTTGGACCATCTTATTGACGATGAAACACAGAAATTGCATCGAAATTAAATACAAAAGGCTCAATGCCGAATTAAGTACAAGAAGTCGACTCTTCTTACTGTCAGTGCTTAGAACCATTCCTGTGACACTAGTTGTAGACTCTGATGCTTCACTCCAGGTTTACTGTATCCCTTGGACCTTCTTATTGACGATGAAACACAGAAATTGCATCGGAATTAAACACAAAAGGCACAATGCCGACTTAAACACATGTAGACTGACTTTTCCTACTGTCTATGTTTTGAACCATTCCTGTGACACTAGTTATAGATTCCGATGGTTCATTTCAGGCTTACTGTATCTCTTGGACCTTCTTATTGACAAAGAAACACAGAAATTGCATCGTAATTAAATAGAACAGGCACAATGCCGACTTAAGTACTAGAAGACTGACTCTTCCTACTGTCTATGTTTTGAACCATTCCTGTGACACGAGTTATAGATTCCGATGCTTCACTCCAGGTTTACTGTATCCCTTGGACCTTCTTATTGACGATGAAGCACAGAAATTGCTTCGGAATTAAATACAAAAGGCACAATGCCGACTAATGTACAAGAAGACTGACTCTTCCGACAGTCTATGCGTAGAACCATTCCTGTGACACTAGTTATAGATTCCGGTGCTTTACTCCAGGTTTACTGTATCCCTCTGACCTTCTTATTGACGATGAAACACAGAAATTGCATCGGAATTAAATACAAAAGGCACAATGCCGACTTAAGTACATGTAGACTGACTTTTCCTACTGTCTGTGTTTTGAAACATGCCTGTGACACTACTTATAGATTCCGATGCTTCACTTCAGGTTTACTGTATCCCTCTGACTTTCTTATTGACGATGAAACACAGAAATTTCATCGGAATTAAATACAAAAGGCACACTGCTTACTTAAGTACAAGAAGACTGACTCTTCTTACTGTCTATGTTGTGAACCATTCCTGTGACACTAGTATAGATTCCGATGCTACAATTCAGGTCTACTGTATCCCTTGGACCTACTTATTGACGATGAAACACAGAAATTGCATCGGAATTAAATACAATAGGCACAAAGCAGACTTAAGTACAAGAAGACTGATTCTTCTTACTGACTATGTTTTGAACTATTCCTGTGACACTAGTTATAGATTACGATGCTTCACATCAGATTTACTGTATCCCTCTGACCATCTTATTGACGATGAAACTCAGAAATTGTATCGGAATTAAATACAAAAGGCACAATGCCGACTTAAGTACATGTAGACTGACTTTTCCTACTGTCTGTGTTTTGAACCATGCCTGTGACACTACTTATAGATTCCGATGCTTCACTTCAGGTTTACTGTATCCCTCTGACTTTCTTATTGACGATGAAACACAGAAATTTCATCGGAATTAAATACAAAAGGCACAATACTTACTTAAGTACAAGAAGACTGACTCTTCTTACTGTCTATGTTTTGAACCATTCCTGTGACCTTAGTTATAGTTTCCGATGCTTAACTTCAGGATTACTGTATCCTTTGGACCATCTTATTGACGATGAAACACAGAAATTGCATCGAAATTAAATACAAAAGGCTCAATGCCGAATTAAGTACAAGAAGTCGACTCTTCTTACTGTCAGTGCTTTGAACCATTCCTGTGACACTAGTTGTAGACTCTGATGCTTCACTCCAGGTTTACTGTATCCCTTGGACCTTCTTATTGACGATGAAACACAGAAATTGCATCGGAATTAAACACAAAAGGCACAATGCCGACTTAAGCACATGTAGACTGACTTTTCCTACTGTCTATGTTTTGAACCATTCCTGTGACACTAGTTATAGATTCCGATGGTTCATTTCAGGCTTACTGTATCCCTTGGACCTTCTTATTGACGATGAAACACAGAAATTGCATCGGAATTAAATAGAAAAGGCACAATGCCGACTTAACTACAAGAAGACTGACTCTTCTTACTGACTATGTTTTGAACCATTTCTGTGACACTAGTTATAGATTCCGATGCTTAACTTCAGGATTACTGTATCCCTTGGACCTTCTTATTGACGATGAAACACAGAAATTGCATCGGAATTAAATACAAAAGGCTCAATGCCGTATTAAGTACAAGAAGTCTGCCTCTTCTTACTGTCAATGTTTTGAACCATTCCTGTGACACCAGTTGTAGACTCTGATGCTTCACTCCAGGTTTACTGTATCCCTTGGACTTTCTTATTGACGATGAAACACAGAAATTGCATCGGAATTAAATACAAAAGGCACAAAGCCGACTTCAGTAAAAGGAGTTTGACTCTTCTTACTGTCTGTGTTTTGAACCATTCCTGTGACACTAGTTATAGTTTCCTATGCTTCACTTCCGGTTTACTGTATCCCTTGGACCTTCTTATTGACGATGTAACACAGAAATTGCATCGGAATTAAAGAGAAAAGGCACAATGCCGACTTATGTACAAGAATACTGACTCATCTTACTGTCTATGTTTTGAACCGTCCCTGTGACACTAGTTATAGATTCCGATGTTTCACTCCAGGTTTACTATATCCGTTGGACCTTCTTATTGACGATGATACACAGAAATTTCATCGGAATTAAATACAAAAAGCACAATGCCGACTTAAGTACAAGAAGACTGACTCTTCTTACGGACTATGTTTTTAAGCATTCCAGTGACACTAGTTATAGATTCCGATGCTTCACTCCAGGTTTACTGTAGCCCTTGGACCTTCTTATTGACGATGAAACACAGAAAGTGCATCGGAATTAAATTCAATAGGCACAATGCCGACTTAAGTACAAGAAGACTGACTCTTCCTACTGTCTATGTTTTTCACCATTCCTGTCACACTAGTTATATTTTCCGATGCTTCACTCCAGGTTTACTGCATCCCTTGGATCTACTTATTGACGATGAAACACAGAAATTACTTCGGAATTAAATACAAAAAGCACAGTGCCGAATTAAGTACAAGAAGACTGACTCATCTTACTGACTATGTTATGAACCACTCCTGTGACATTAATTATAGAATCCGATGCTTCACTTCAGGTTCACTGTATCCCTCTGACCTTCTTATTGGCGATGGAACACAGAAATTGCATCAGAATTAAATACAAAAGGCACAATGCCTAATTAAGTACAAGATGATTGACTCTTCTTACTGTCTGTGTTTTGAACCATTCCTGTGACACTAGTTATAGATTCCGATGCTTCATTCCTGGTTTACTGTACCCCTTGGACCTTCTTTTTGACGATGAAACACAGATATTGCATCGGAATTAAATACAAAAGACACAATGCCAAATTATGTACAAGAAGACTGACTCTTCTTACTGTCTATGCATTTGAACCATTCCTGTGACACTAGTTATGGATTCCGATCGTTCATTTCAGGTTTACTGTACCCCTTGAACCTTCTTATTGACGATGAAACTCAGATATTGCATCGGAATTAAATACAAAAGGCACAATGCCGACTTAAGCACAAGAAGACTGACTCTTCCAACTGTCTATGTTTTGAACCATTCTTGTGCCACTAGTTAATTATTCCGATGCTTCACTTCAGGTTTACTGTAACCCTCTGACCGCCTTATTGACGATGAATCACAGAAATTGCATCGGAATTAAATAGAAAAGGCACATTGCCGACTTAAGTACTAGAAGACTGACTCTTCCTACTATCTATGTTTTGAACCATTCCTGTGACACTAGTTATAGTCTCCGATGCTTCACTCCAGGTTTACTGTATCGCTTGGACCATCTTATTGACGATGAAACACAGAAATTGCATCAGAATTAAATACAAAAGGCTCAATGCCGACTTAAGTACAAGAAGACTGATTCTTCTTACTGTCTATGTTTTGAACCATCCCTGTGACACTAGTTATAGATTCCGATGCTTCACTCCAGTTTTACTGTATCCCTATGACCTTCTTATTGACGATGAAACACAGAAATTGCATTGGAATTAAATACAATAGGCACAATGACGACTTAAGTACAAGAAGACTGACTCTTCTCACTGTCTATGTTTTAAACCATTCCTGTGACACTAGTCATAGATTCCGATGCTTCACTTCAGGTTTACTGTATCCCTTGGACCCTCTTATTGACGATGAAACACAGAAATTGCATCGGAATTGAATACAAAAGGCACAATACCGACTTAAGTACAAGAGGACTGACTCTTCTTACTGACTATGCTTTGAACCATTCCTGTGACACTAGTCATAGATTCCGATGCTTAACTTCAGAATTACTGTATCCCTCTGACCTTCTTATTGACGATGAAACACAGAAACTGGATCGGAATTAAATACAAAAGGCACAATGCCGACTAAAGTACAAGAAGACTGACTCTTCTGACAGTCTATGTTTTGAACCATTTCTGTGGCACTAGGTATAGATTCCAGTGCTACACTCCAGGTTTACTGTATCCCTTGGACCCTCTTACTGACGATGAAACACAGAAATTGCATCGGAAATAAATACAAAAGGCACAATGCCGACTTAAGTACAAGAAGACTGACTCTTTTTACTGTCTATGTTTTGAACCATTCCTGTGACACTAGTTATAGATTCCGATGCTTCACATCAGGTTTATGTATCCCTCTGACCTTCCTATTGACGTTGAAACACAGAAATTGCATCGGAATTAAATAAAAAAGGCACAAAGCCGACTTAAGTACATGTAGACCGACTTTTCGTACTGTCTATGATTTGAACCATTCCTGTGCCACTTGTTATGGATTCCGATCGTTCATTTCAGGTTTACTGTATCCCTTGGACCTTCTTATTGACGATGAAACACAGATATTGCATCGGAATTAAATACAAAAGGCACAATGCCGAATTAAGTACAGGAAGGGTGACTATTCCAACTGTCAATGTTTTGAACCATTCCTGTGCCACTAGTTATAGATTCCGATGCTTCACTTCAGGTTTGCTGTATACCTCTGACCGTCTTATTGACAATGAAACACAGAAATTGCATCGGAATTAAATAGAAAAGGCACAATGCCGACTTAAGTACAAGCAGACTGATTCTTCTTACTGTCTATGTTTTGAACCATCCCTGTGACACTAGTTATAGATTCCGATGCTTCACTCCAGGTTTACTGTATCCCTATGACCTTCTTATTGACGATGAAACACAGAAATTGCATTGGAATTAAATACAATAGGCACAATGCCGACTTAAGTACAAGAAGACTGACTCTTCTTACTGTCTATGTTTTAAACGATTCCTGCGACACTAGTCATAGATTCCGATGCTTCACTTCAGGTTTGTTGTATACCTCTGACCGTCTTATTGACAAAGAAACACAGAAATTGCATCGTAATTAAATAGAAAAGGCACAATGCCGACTTAAGTACTAGAAGACTGACTCTTCCTACTGTCTATGTTTTCAACCATTCCTGTGACACGAGTTATAGATTCCGATGCTTCACTCCAGGTTTACTGTATCCCTTGGACCTTCTTATTGACGATGAAGCACAGAAATTGCGTCGGAATTAAATACAAAAGGCACAATGCCGACTAATGTACAAGAAGACTGACTCTTCCGACAGTCTATGTTTAGAACCATTCCTGTGACACTAGTTATAGATTCCGGTGCTTTACTCCAGGTTTACTGTATCCCTCTGACCTTCTTATTGACGATGAAACACAGAAATTGCATCGGAATTAAATACAAAAGGCACAATGCCGACTTAAGTACAAGAAGACTGACTCTTCTTACTGTCTATGATGTTGTGAACCATTCCTGTGACACTAGTTATAGATTCCGATGCTACAATTCAGGTCTACTGTATCCTTGGACCTACTTATTGACGATGAAACACAGAAATTGCATCGGAATTAAATACAATAGGCACAAAGCAGACTTAAGTACAAGAAGACTGATTCTTCTTACTGACTATGATTTGAACTATTCCTGTGACACTAGTTATAGATTCCGATGCTTCACATCAGATTTACTGTATCCCTCTGACCATCTTATTGACGATGAAACTCAGAAATTGTATCGGAATTAAATACAAAAGGCACAATGCCGACTTAAGTACATGTAGACTGACTTTTCCTACTGTCTGTGTTTTGAACCATGCCTGTGACACTACTTATAGATTCCGATGCTTCACTTCAGGTTTACTGTATCCCTCTGACTTTCTTATTGACGATGAAACACAGAAATTTCATCGGTATTAAATACAAAAGGCACAATGCTTACTTAAGTGCAAGAAGACTGACTCTTCTTACTGTCTATGTTTTGAACCATTCCTGTGACCTTAGTTATAGATTCCGATGCTTAACTTCATGATTACTGTATCCCTTGGACCATCTTATTGACGATGAAACACAGAAATTGCATCGAAAATAAATACAAAAGGCTCAATGCCGAATTAAGTACAAGAAGTCGACTCTTCTTACTGTCAGTGTTTTGAACCATTCCTGTGACACTAGTTATAGATTCCGATGGTTCATTACAGGCTTACTGTATCCCTTGGACCTTCTTATTGACGATGAAACACAGAAATTGCATCGGAATTAAATAGAAAAGGCACAATGCCGACTTAACTACAAGAAGACTGACTCTTCTTACTGAATATGTTTTGAACCATTTCTGTGCCACTAGTTATAGATTCCGATGCTTAACTTCAGGATTACTGTATCCCTTGGACCTTCTTATTGACGATGAAACACAGAAATTGCATCGGAATTAAATACAAAAGGCACAAAGCCGACTTCAGTAAAAGGAGTTTGACTCTTCTTACTGTCTGTGTTTTGAACCATTCCTGTGACACTAGTTATAGTTTCCTATGCTTCACTTCCGGTTTACTGTATCCCTTGGACCTTCTTATTGACGATGTAACACAGAAATTGCATCGGAATTAAAGAGAAAAGGCACAATGCCGACTTATGTACAAGAATACAGACTCATCTTACTGTCTATGTTTTGAACCGTCCCAGTGACACTAGTTATACATTCCGATGCTTCACTCCAGGTTTACTATATCCGTTGGACCTTCTTATTGACGATGAAACACAGAAATTTCGTCGGAATTAAATACAAAAGCACAATGCCGACTTAAGTACAAGAAGACTGACTCTTCTTACGGACTAAGCTTTTAAGCATTCCAGTGACACTAGTTATAGATTCCGATGCTTCACACCAGGTTTACTGTAGCCCTTGGACCTTCTTATTGACGATGAAACACAGAAATTGCATCGGAATTAATTCAATAGGCACAATGCCGACTTAAGTACAAGAAGACTGACTCTTCCTACTGTCTATGTTTTTCACCATTCCTGTCACACTAGATATAGATTCCGATGCTTCACTCCAGGTTTACTGTATCCCTTGGATCTACTTATTGACGATGAAACACAGAAATTACTTCGGAATTAAAAACAAAAAGCACAGTGCCTACTTAAGTACAAGAAGACTGACTCATCTTACTGACTATGTTTTGAACCATTCCTGTGACATTAATTATAGAATCCGATGCTTCACTTCTGGTTCACTGTATCCCTCTGACCTTGTTATTGGCGATGGAACACAGAAATTGCATCAGAATTAAATACAAAAGGCACAATGCCTAATTAAGTACAAGATGACTGACTCTTCTTACTGTCTATGCATTTGAACCATTCCTGTGACACTAGTTATAGACTCCGATGCTTCACTCCAGGTTTACTGTATCGCTTGGACCTTCTTATTGACGATGAAACACAGAAATTGCATCAGAATTAAATACAAAAGGCTCAATGCCGAATTAAGTACAAGAAGACTGACTCTTCTTACTGTCTATGTTTTGAACCATTCCTGTGACACTAGTTATGGATTCCGATCGCTCATTTCAGGTTTACTGTATCCCTTGGACCTTCTTATTGACGATGAAACACAGATATTGCATCGGAATTAAATACAAAAGACACAATGCCAAATTATGTACAAGAAGACTGACTCTTCTTACTGTCTATGCATTTGAACCATTCCTGTGACACTAGTTATGGATTCCGATCGTTCATTTCAGGTTTACTGTACTCCTTGAACCTTCTTATTGACGATGAAACTCAGATATTGCATCGGAATTAAATACAAAAGGCACAATGCCGACTTAAGCACAAGAAGACTGACTCTTCCAACTGTCTATGTTTTGAACCATTCTTGTGCCACTAGTTAATTATTCCGATGCTTCACTTCAGGTTTACTGTAACCCTCTGACCGTCTTATTGACGATGAATCACAGAAATTGCATCGGAATTAAATAGAAAAGGCACATTGCCGACTTAAGTACTAGAAGACTGACTCTTCCTACTATCTATGTTTTGAACCATTCCTGTGACACTAGTTATAGTCTCCGATGCTTCACTCCAGGTTTACTGTATCGCTTGGACCATCTTATTGACGATGAAACACAGAAATTGCATCAGAATTAAATACAAAAGGCTCAATGCCGACTTAAGTACAAGAAGACTGATTCTTCTTACTGTCTATGTTTTGAACCATCCCTGTGACACTAGTTATAGGTTCCGATGCTTCACTCCAGTTTTACTGTATCCCTATGACCTTCTTATTGACGATGAAACACAGAAATTGCATTGGAATTAAATACAATAGGCACAATGACGACTTAAGTACAAGAAGACTGACTCTTCTCACTGTCTATGTTTTAAACCATTCCTGTGACACTAGTCATAGATTCCGATGCTTCACTTCAGGTTTACTGTATCCCTTGGACCCTCTTATTGACGATGAAACACAGAAATTGCATCGGAATTGAATACAAAAGGCACAATACCGACTTAAGTACAAGAGGACTGACTCTTCTTACTGACTATGCTTTGAACCATTCCTGTGACACTAGTCATAGATTCCGATGCTTAACTTCAGAATTACTGTATCCCTCTGACCTTCTTATTGACGATGAAACACAGAAACTGGATCGGAATTAAATACAAAAGGCACAATGCCGACTAAAGTACAAGAAGACTGACTCTTCTGACAGTCTATGTTTTGAACCATTTCTGTGGCACTAGGTATAGATTCCAGTGCTACACTCCAGGTTTACTGTATCCCTTGGACCCTCTTACTGACGATGAAACACAGAAATTGCATCGGAAATAAATACAAAAGGCACAATGCCGACTTAAGTACAAGAAGACTGACTCTTTTTACTGTCTATGTTTTGAACCATTCCTGTGACACTAGTTATAGATTCCGATGCTTCACATCAGGTTTATGTATCCCTCTGACCTTCCTATTGACGTTGAAACACAGAAATTGCATCGGAATTAAATAAAAAAGGCACAAAGCCGACTTAAGTACATGTAGACCGACTTTTCGTACTGTCTATGATTTGAACCATTCCTGTGCCACTTGTTATGGATTCCGATCGTTCATTTCAGGTTTACTGTATCCCTTGGACCTTCTTATTGACGATGAAACACAGATATTGCATCGGAATTAAATACAAAAGGCACAATGCCGAATTAAGTACAGGAAGGGTGACTATTCCAACTGTCAATGTTTTGAACCATTCCTGTGCCACTACTTATAGATTCCGATGCTTCACTTCAGGTTTGCTGTATACCTCTGACCGTCTTATTGACAATGAAACACAGAAATTGCATCGGAATTAAATAGAAAAGGCACATGCCGACTTAAGTACAAGCAGACTGATTCTTCTTACTGTCTATGTTTTGAACCATCCCTGTGACACTAGTTATAGATTCCGATGCTTCACTCCAGGTTTACTGTATCCCTATGACCTTCTTATTGACGATGAAACACAGAAATTGCATTGGAATTAAATACAATAGGCACAATGCCGACTTAAGTACAAGAAGACTGACTCTTCTTACTGTCTATGTTTTATACGATTCCTGTGACACTAGTCATAGATTCCGATGCTTCACTTCAGGTTTGTTGTATACCTCTGACCGTCTTATTGACAAAGAAACACAGAAATTGCATCGTAATTAAATAGAAAAGGCACAATGCCGACTTAAGTACTAGAAGACTGACTCTTCCTACTGTCTATGTTTTCAACCATTCCTGTGACACGAGTTATAGATTCCGATGCTTCACTCCAGGTTTACTGTATCCCTTGGACCTTCTTATTGACGATGAAGCACAGAAATTGCGTCGGAATTAAATACAAAAGGCACAATGCCGACTAATGTACAAGAAGACTGACTCTTCCGACAGTCTATGTTTAGAACCATTCCTGTGACACTAGTTATAGATTCCGGTGCTTTACTCCAGGTTTACTGTATCCTCTGACCTTCTTATTGACGATGAAACACAGAAATTGCATCGGAATTAAATACAAAAGGCACAATGCCGACTTAAGTACAAGAAGACTGACTCTTCTTACTGTCTATGTTGTGAACCATTCCTGTGACACTAGTTATAGATTCCGATGCTACAATTCAGGTCTACTGTATCCCTTGGACCTACTTATTGACGATGAAACACAGAAATTGCATCGGAATTAAATACAATAGGCACAAAGCAGACTTAAGTACAAGAAGACTGATTCTTCTTACTGACTATGATTTGAACTATTCCTGTGACACTAGTTATAGATTCCGATGCTTCACATCAGATTTACTGTATCCCTCTGACCATCTTATTGACGATGAAACTCAGAAATTGTATCGGAATTAAATACAAAAGGCACAATGCCGACTTAAGTACATGTAGACTGACTTTTCCTACTGTCTGTGTTTTGAACCATGCCTGTGACACTACTTATAGATTCCGATGCTTCACTTCAGGTTTACTGTATCCCTCTGACTTTCTTATTGACGATGAAACACAGAAATTTCATCGGTATTAAATACAAAAGGCACAATGCTTACTTAAGTGCAAGAAGACTGACTCTTCTTACTGTCTATGTTTTGAACCATTCCTGTGACCTTAGTTATAGATTCCGATGCTTAACTTCATGATTACTGTATCCCTTGGACCATCTTATTGACGATGAAACACAGAAATTGCATCGAAATTAAATACAAAAGGCTCAATGCCGAATTAAGTACAAGAAGTCGACTCTTCTTACTGTCAGTGTTTTGAACCATTCCTGTGACACTAGTTATAGATTCCGATGGTTCATTACAGGCTTACTGAATCCCTTGGACCTTCTTATTGACGATGAAACACAGAAATTGCATCGGAATTAAATAGAAAAGGCACAATGCCGACTTAACTACAAGAAGACTGACTCTTCTTACTGAATATGTTTTGAACCATTTCTGTGCCACTAGTTATAGATTCCGATGCTTAACTTTAGGATTACTGTATCCCTTGGACCTTCTTATTGACGATGAAACACAGAAATTGCATCGGAATTAAATACAAAAGGCACAAAGCCGACTTCAGTAAAAGGAGTTTGACTCTTCTTACTGTCTGTGTTTTGAACCATTCCTGTGACACTAGTTATAGTTTCCTATGCTTCACTTCCGGTTTACTGTATCCCTTGGACCTTCTTATTGACGATGTAACACAGAAATTGCATCGGAATTAAAGAGACAAGGCACAATGCCGACTTATGTACAAGAATACAGACTCATCTTACTGTCTATGTTTTGAACCGTCCCTGTGACACTAGTTATAGATTCCGATGCTTCACTCCAGGTTTACTATATCCGTTGGACCTTCTTATTGACGATGAAACACAGAAATTTCGTCGGAATTAAATACAAAAAGCACAATGCCGACTTAAGTACAAGAAGACTGACTCTTCTTACGGACTAAGCTTTTAAGCATTCCAGTGACACTAGTTATAGATTCCGATGCTTCACACCAGGTTTACTGTAGCCCTTGGACCTTCTTATTGACGATGAAACACAGAAATTGCATCGGAATTAAATTCAATAGGCACAATGCCGACTTAAGTACAAGAAGACTGACTCTTCCTACTGTCTATGTTTTTCACCATTCCTGTCACACTAGATATAGATTCCGATGCTTCACTCCAGGTTTACTGTATCCCTTGGATCTACTTATTGACGATGAAACACAGAAATTACTTCGGAATTAAAAACAAAAAGCACAGTGCCTACTTAAGTACAAGAAGACTGACTCATCTTACTGACTATGTTTTGAACCATTCCTGTGACATTAATTATAGAATCCGATGCTTCACTTCTGGTTCACTGTATCCCTCTGACCTTGTTATTGGCGATGGAACACAGAAATTGCATCAGAATTAAATACAAAAGGCACAATGCCTAATTAAGTACAAGATGACTGACTCTTCTTACTGTCTATGCATTTGAACCATTCCTGTGACACTAGTTATAGACTCCGATGCTTCACTCCAGGTTTACTGTATCGCTTGGACCTTCTTATTGACGATGAAACACAGAAATTGCATCAGAATTAAATACAAAAGGCTCAATGCCGAATTAAGTACAAGAAGACTGACTCTTCTTACTGTCTATGTTTTGAACCATTCCTGTGACACTAGTTATGGATTCCGATCGCTCATATCAGGTTTACTGTATCCCTTGGACCTTCTTATTGACGATGAAACACTGATATTGCATCGGAATTAAATACAAAAGGCTCAATGCCGAATTAAGTACAAGAAGTCTGACTCTTCTTACTGTCAGTGTTTTAGACCATTCCTGTGACACTAGTTGTAGACTCTGATGCTTCACTCCAGGTTTACTGTATCCCTTGGACCTTCTTGTTGACGATGAAACACAGAAATTGCATCGGAATTAAGCACAAAAGTCACAATGCCGACTTAAGTACATGTTGTCTGACTTTTCCTACTGTCTATGTTTTGAACCATTCCTGTGACACTACTTATAGATTCCGATGGTTCATTTCAGGCTTACTGTATCCTTCGGACCTTCTTATTGAGGATGAAACACAGAAATTGCATCGAAATTAAATAGAAAAGGCACAATGCCGACTTAACTACAAGAAGACTGACTCTTCTTACTGACTATGTTTTGAACCATTCCTGTGACACTAGTTATAGTTTCCGATGCTTCACTTCCGGTTTACTGTATCCCTTGGACCTTCTTATTGACGATGTAACACAGAAATTGCATCGGAATTAAATAGAAAAGGCACAATGCCGACTTATGTACAAGAATACTGACTCATCTTACTGTCTATGTTTTGAACCGTCCCTGTGACACTAGTTATAGATTCCAATGCTTCACTCCAGGTTTCCTATATCCGTTGGACCTTCTTATTGACGATGAAACACAGAAATTGCATCGGAATTAAATACAAAAAGCACAATGCCGACTTAGATACAAGAAGACTAACTCTTCTTACGGACTATGCTTTGAACCATTATAGTGACCCTAGTTATAGATTCCGATGCTTCACTCCAGGTTTACTGTAGCCCTTGGACCTTCTTATTGACGATGAAACACAGAAATTGCATCGGAATTAAATACAATAGGCACAATGCCGACTTAAGTACAAGAAGACTGACTCTTCCTACTGTCTATGTTTTTCACCATTCCTGTGACACTAGTTATAGATTCCGATGCTTCACTCCAGGTTTACTGTATCCCTTGGACCTACTTATTGACGATGAAACACAGAAATTCCATCGGAATTAAATACAAAAAGCACAGTGCCTACTTAAGCACAAGAATACTGACTCTTCTTACTGACTATGCTTTGAACCATTCCTGTGACACTAGTAATAGATGCCGATGCTTCACTTCAGGTTTACTGTATCCCTCTCGCCTTCTTATTGACGATGAAACACAGAAATTGCATCTGAATTAAATACAAAAGGCACAATGCCTAATTAAGTACAAGATGACTGACTCTTCTTACTGTCTATGTTTTGAACCATTCCTGTGACACTAGTTATAGACTCCGATGCTTCACTCCAGGTTTACTGTATCCCTTGTACCTTCGTATTGACGATGAAACACAGATATTGAACCGGAATTAAATACAAAAGACACAATGCCAAATTAAATACAAGAAGACTGACTCTTCTTACTGTCTATGCTTTTGAACCATTCCTGTGACACTAGTTATGGATTCCGATCGTTCATTTCAGGTTTCCTGTATCCCTTGAACCTTCTTATTGACGATGAAACACAGATATTGCATCGGAATTAAATACAAAAGGCACAATGCCGACTTAAGTACAAGAAGACTGACTCTTCCAACTGTCTATGTTTTCAACCATTCCTGTGCCACTAGTTATAGATTCCGATGCTTCACTTCAGGATTACTGTAACCCTCTGACCGTCTTATTGAAGATGAATCACAGAAATTGCATCGGAATTAAATAGAAAAGGCACAATGCCGACTTAAGTACTAGAAGACTGACTCTTCCTACTGTCTATGTTTTGAACCATTCCTGTGACACTAGTTATAGACTCCGATGCTTCACTCCAGGTTTACTGTATCCCTTGGACCTTCTTATTGACGATGAAACACAGAAATTGCATCAGAATTAAATACAAAAGGCTCAATGCCGAATTAAGTACAAGAAGTCTGACTCTTCTTACTGTCTATGTTTTGAACCATTCCTGTGACACTAGTTATGGATTCCGATCGTTCATTTCAGGTTTACTGTGTCCCTTGGACCTTCTTATTGACGATGAAACACAGATATTGCATCGGAATAAAAATACAAAGGCACAATGCCGTCTTAAGTACAAGAAGACTGACTCTTCCAACTGTCTATGTTTTGAACCATTCCTGTGCCACTAGTTATAGATTCCGATGCTTCACTTCAGGTTTACTGTATCCCTCTGACCGTCTTATTGACGATGAAACACAGAAATTGCATCGGAATTAAATAGAAAAGCCACAATGCCGACTTAAGTACTAGAAGACTGACTCTTCCTACTGTCTATGTTTTGAACCATTCCTGTGACACTAGTTACAGATTCCGATGCTTCACTCAAGGTTTACTGTATCCCTTGGACCTTCTTATTGACGATGAAACACAGAAATTGCATCGGAATTAAATACAAAAGGCACAATGCCGACTTCAGTGAAAGAAGTCTGACTCTTCTTACTGTCTGTGTTTTTGAACCATTCCTGTGACACTAGTTATATATTCAGATGCTTCACTTCAGGTTTACTGTATCCCTTGGACCTTCTTATTGACGATGAAACACAGAAATTGCATCGGAATTAAATATAAAAGCACAATGCCGCTTTAAGTACAAGAAAACTGACTCTTCTTACTGTCTATGTTTTGAACCATTCCTGTGACACTAGTTATAGATTCCGATGCTTAACTCCTGGTTTACTGCATCCCTTGGACCTAATTATTGACGATAAAACACAGAAACTGCTTCGGAATGAAATACAAAAACTACAGTGCCTACTTAAGTACATGAAGACTGACTCTTCTTACTGTCTATGTTTTGAACCATTCCTGTGCCACTAGTTATAGATTCCGATGCTTCACTTCACGTTTACTGTATCCCTCTCACCATCTTATTGACGATGAAACACAGAAATTGCATCGGAATTAAATAGGAAAGGCACAATGCCGACTTAAGTACTAGAAGGCTTTCTCTTCCTACTGTCTTAGTTTTGAACCATTCCTGTGAAACTAGTTATAGATTCCGATGCTTCACTCCAGGTTTACTGTATCCCTTGGACCTTCTTATTGACGATGAGACACAGATATTGCATCGGAATTAAACACAAAAGGCACAAAGCCGACTTAAGTACAAGAAGACTGACTCTTCCAACTGTCTATGTTTTGAACCATTCCTGTGCCACTAGATATAGATTCCGATGCTTCACTTCAGGTTTACTGTATCCCTCTGACCGTCTTATTGACGATGAATCACAGAAATTGCATTGTATTAAATAGAAAAAGCACAATGCCGACTTAAGTACAAGATGACTGACTCTTCCTACTGTCTATGTTTTGAACCATTCCTGTGACACTAGTTATAGACTCCGATGCTTCACTTCAGGTTAACAGTATCCCTTGGACCTTCTTATTGACGATGAAACACAGAAATTGCATCAGAATTAAATACAAAAGGCACATTGAAGAATTAAGTACAAGAAGACTGCACTTCCGACAGTCTATGTGTTGAACCATTCCTGTGACACTAGTTATGGATTCCGGTGCTTCACTCCAGGTTTACTGTATCCCTTGGACCCTCTTATTGACGATGAAACACAGAAATTGCATCGGAATTAAATACAAAGGCTCAATGCCGAATTAAGTAAAAGAAGACTGACTCTTCTTACTGTCTAAGTTTTGAACCATTCCTGTGACACTAGTTATAGACTCCGATGCTTCACTCCAGGTTTACTGTATCCCTTGGACCTTTTTATTGACGATGAATCACAGAAATTGCATCGGATTAAATAGAAAAAGCACAATGCCGCTTTAAGTACAAGAAAACTGACTCTTCTTACTGTCTATGTTTTGAACCATTCCTGTGACACTAGTCATAAATTCCGATGCTTCACTTCAGGATTACTGTATCCCTCTGACCTTTTTATAGACGATGAAACACAGAAATTGCATCGGAATTAAATACACAAGGCACAATGCCGACTTAAGTACCAGAAGACTGACTCTTCTTACTGACTATGTTTTGAACCATCCCTGTGACACTAGTTATAGATTCCGATGCGTCACTCCAGGTATACTGTATCCCTATGACCTTCTTATTGACGATGAAACTCAGAAATTGCATCGGAATTACAACAATAGGCCCAATGCCGACTTAAGTACAAGAAGGCTGACTCTTCTTACTGTCTATGTTTTGAACCATTCCTGTGCCACTAGTTATAGATTCCGATGCTTCACTTCACGTTTACTGTATCCCTCTCACCATCTTATTGACGATGAAACACAGAAATTGCATCGGAATTAAATAGGAAAGGCACAATGCCGACTTAAGTACTAGAAGGCTTTCTCTTCCTACTGTCTTAGTTTTGAACCATTCCTGTGAAACTAGTTATAGATTCCGATGCTTCACTCCAGGTTTACTGTATCCCTTGGAGCTTCTTATTGACGATGAAACAAAGAAATTGCATCGGAATTAAATACAAAATGCACAATGCCGACTAATGTACAAGAAGACTGACTCTTCCGACAGTCTATGTTTTGAACCATTCCTGTGATAATAGTTATAGATTCCGGTGCTTCACTCCAGGTTTACTGTATCCCTTGGACCTTCTTATTGACTATGAAACACAGAAATTGCATCGGAATTAAAAATAAAAGGCACAATGCGGCCTTAAGTACAAGAAAAATGACTCTTCTTACTGTCTATGTTTGAACCATTCCTGTGACTCTAGTTATAGATTCCGATGCTTCACTTCAGGTTTACTGTATCTCTATGACCTTCTTATTGACGATGAAACACGAAAATTGCATCGGAATGAAGTACAAAAGGCACAATACCGACTTCAGTACAGGAAGACTGACTATTCTTACTGTCTATGTTTTGAACCATTCCTGTGACACTAGTTATAGATTCCGATGCTTCACTCCAGGTCTACTGTACCCCTTGGACCTTCTTATTGACGATGAAACACAGAAATTTCATCGGAATTTAATACAATAATCACAATGCCGACTTAAGTACAAGAAGACTGACTCTCCTAACTGACTATGCTTTGAACTATTCCTGTGACACTAGTTATAGATTCTGATGCTTCACATCAGATTTACTGTATCCCTCTGACCATCTTATTGACGATGAAACACAGAAATTGCATCGGAATTAAATACAAAAGGCACAATGCCGACTTAAGGACAAGAAGACTGACTCTTCTGACAGTCTATGATTTAAACCAATCCTGTGACACTAGTTATAGATTCCGGTGCTTCACTCCACGTATACTGTATCCCTTGGACCATCTTACTGACGATGAAACACAGAAATTGCATCGGAAATAAATACAAAAGGCACAATGCCGAATTAAGTACAAGAAGACTGACTCTTATACTGTCTATGCCTTGAACCATTTCTGTGACACTAGTTATAGAGTCCGATGCTTCACTTCAGGTTTACTGTATCCCTTGTGCCTTCTTAGTGACGATGAATCACAGAAATTGCATCGGAATTAAATACAAAAGGCACAATGCCGACTTAAGGACAAGAAGACTGACTCTTCTTACTGACTATGCTTTGAACCATTCCTGTGAAACTAGTTATAGATTCCGATGCTTCACTTCAGGTTTACTGTATCCCTTCGACCTTCTTATTGACAATGAAATACAGAAATTGCATCGGAATTAACTACAATAGGCACAATGCGACTGAAGTACATGTGGAGTGACTTTTCCTACAGTTTATGCTTTGAACCATTCCTGTGACACTAGTGATGGATTCCGATCGTTCAATTCAGGTTTACTGAATCCCTTGGACCTTCTTATTGACGATGAAACACAGATATTGTATCGGGATTATATAGAAAAGGCACAATGCCGACTTAAGTACAAGAAGGCTGACTCTTCCAACTGTCTATGTTTTGAACCATTCCTGTGCCACTAGTTATAGATTCCGATGCTTCACTTCACGTTTACTGTATCCCTCTGACCATCTTATTGACGATGAAACACAGAAATTGCATCGGAATTTAATTGAAAAGGCACAATGCCGACTTAAGTACTAGAAGACTTTCTCTTCCTACTGTCTTAGTTTTGAACCATTCCTGTGACACTAGTTATAGATTCCGATGCTTCACTCCAGGTTTACTGTATCCCTTGGACCTTCTTATTGACGATGAAACAAAGAAATTGCATCGGAATTAAATACAAAAGGCACAATGCCGACTAATGTACAAGAAGACTGACTCTTCCGACAGTCTATGTTTTGAACCATTCCTGTGATACTAGTTATAGATTCCGGTGCTTCACTCGAGGTTTACTGTATCCCTTGGACCTTCTTATTGACTATGAAACACAGAAATTGCATCGGAATTAAATACAAAAGGCACAATGCCGACTTACGTACATGTAGACTGACTTTTCCTACTGTCTATGTTTTGAACCATATCTGTGACACTAGTTATAGATTCCGATTGTTCTTATCAGGTTTACTGTATCCCTTGGCCCTTCTTATTGACGATGAAACACAGAAATTGCATCGGAATTAAATACAAAAGGCACAATGCCGACTTCAGTAAAAGAAGTCTGACTCTTCTTACCGTCTGTGTTTTGAACCATTCCTGTGACACTAGTTATATATTCAGATGCTTCACTTCAGGTTTACTGTATCCCTTGGACCTTCTTATTGACGATGAAACACAGAAACTGCATCGGAATTAAATACAAAAGGCACAATGACGACTAAAGTACAAGAAGACTGACTCTTCTGACAGTCTATGATTTAAACCAATCCTGTGACACTAGTTATAGATTCCGGTGCTTCACTCCACGTATACTGTATCCCTTGGACCATCTTACTGACGATGAAACACAGAAATTGCATCGGAAATAAATACAAAAGGCACAATGCCGACTTAAGTACAAGAAGACTGACTCTTCTTACTGTCTATGTTTTGCACCATTCCTGTGACACTAGTTATAGATTCCGATTCATCACATCAGGTTTAAGTATCCCTCTGACCTTCTTATTGACAATGAAATACAGAAATTGCATCGGAATTAACTACAAAAGGCACAATGCGATTGAAGTACATGTGGAGTGACTTTTCCTACTGTCTATGCTTTGAACCATTCCTGTGACACTAGTGATGGATTCCGATCGTTCAATTCAGGTTTACTGAATCCCTTGGACCTTCTTATTGACGATGAAACACAGATATTGCATCGGGATTATATAGAAAAGGCACAATGCCGACTTAAGTACAAGAAGGCTGACTCTTCCAACTGTCTATGTTTTGAACCATTCCTGTGCCACTAGTTATAGATTCCGATGCTTCACTTCACGTTTACTGTATCCCTCTGACCATCTTATTGACGATGAAACACAGAAATTGTATCGGAATTGAATTGCAAAGGCACAATGCCGACTTAAGTACTAGAAGACTTTCTCTTCCTACTGTCTTAGTTTTGAACCAATCCTGTGACACTAGTTATAGATTCCGATGCTTCACTCCAGGTTTACTGTATCCCTTGGACCTTCTTATTGACTATGAAACACAGATATTGCATCGGAATTAAAAATAAAAGTCACAAATACGGCCTTAAGTACAAGAAAAATGACTCTTCTTACTGTCTATGTTTGAATCATTCCTGTGACTCTAGTTATAGATTCCGATGCTTCACTTCAGGTTTACTGTATCTCTATGACCTTCTTATTGACGATGAAACACGAAAATTGAATAGGAATGAAGTACAAAAGGCACAATACCGACTTAAGTACAAGAAGACTGACTCTTCTTACTGTCTATGTTTTGAACCATTCCTGTGACACTAGTTATAGATTCCGATGCTTCACTCCAGGTCTACTGTACCCCTTGGACCTTCTTATTGACGATGAAATACAGAAATTTCATCGGAATTAAATACAATAGGCACAATGCCGACTTAAGTACAAGAAGACTGACTCTCCTTACTGACTATGTTTTGAACTATTCCTGTGACACTAGTTATAGATTCTGATGCTTCCCATCAGATTTACTGTATCCCTCTGACCATCTTATTGACGATGAAACACAGAAATTGCATCGGAATTAAATACAAAAGGCACAATGCCGACTTACGTACATGTAGACTAACTTTTCCTACTGTCTATGTTTTGAACCATATCTGTGACACTAGTTATAGATTCCGATTTTTCATATCAGGTTTACTGTATCCCTTGGCCCTTCTTATTGACGATGAAACACAGAAATTGCATCGGAATTAAATACAAAAGGCACAATGCCGATTTCAGTGAAAGAAGTCTGACTTTTCTTACTGTCTGTGTTTTGAACCATTCCTGTGACACTAGTTATATATTCAGATGCTTCACTTCAGGTTTACTGTATCCCTTGGACCTTCTTATTGACGATGAAACACAGAAATTGCATCGGAATTAAATACAATAGGCACAATGCCGACTTAAGTAAAAGAGGTCTGACTCTTCTTACTGTCTGTGTTTTGAACCATTCCTGTGACACTAGTTATAGTTTCCGATGCTTCACTTCAGGTTTACTGTATCCCTTGGACCTTCTTATTGACGATGAAACACAGAAATTGTATCGGAATTAAATAGAAAAGGCACAATGCCGACTTAACTACAAGAAGACTGACTCTTCTTACTGACTATGTTTGAACCATTCCTGTGACACTAGTTATAGATTCCGATGCTTAACTTCAGGATTACTGTATCCCTTGGACGATCGTATTGACGATGAAACACAGATATTGCATGGGAATTCAATACAAAAGGCTCATGCCGAATTAAGTACAAGAAGTCTGACTCTTCTTACTGTCAATGTTTTGAACCATTCCTGTGACACTAGTTGTAGACTCTGATGCTTCACTCCAGGTTTACTGTATCCCTTGGACGTTCTTATTGACGATGAAACACAGAAATTGAATCGGAATTAAACACAACAAGCACAATGCCGACTTCAGTAAAAGGAGTCTGAGTCTTCATACTGTCTGTGTTTTGAACCATTCCTGTGACACTATTTATAGCTTCCGGTGCCTCACTTCAGGTTTACTGTATCCTTTGGACCTTCTTATTGACGATGTAACACAGAAATTGCATCGGAATTAAATAGAAAAGGCACAAAGCCGACTTAAGTACAAGAATACTGACTCATCTTACTGTCTATGATTTGAACCGTCCCCGTGACACTAGTTATAGATTCCGATGCTTCACTCCAGGTTTACTGTATCCCTTGGACCTTCTTATTGACGATGAAACACAGAAATTGCATCGGAATTAAATACAAAAAGCACAATGCCGACTTAAGTACAAGAAGACTGACGCTTCTTACGGACTATGTTTTGAAGCATTCCTGTGATACTAGTTATAGATTACGATGCTTCACTCCAGGTTTACTGTATCCGTTGGACCTTCTTATTGACGATGAAACACAGAAATTGCATCAGAATTAAATCCAAAAGCACAATGCCGAATTAAGTACAAGAAGAATAACTCTTCTTACTGTCTATGTTTTGAACCATTCCTGGTACACTACTTATGGATTTCGATCGTTCATTTCAGGTTTACTGTATCCCTTGGATCATCTTATTGACGATGAAACACAGATATTGCATCGGAATTAAATACAAAAGGCACAAAGTCGTCTTAAGTACAAGAAGAGTGACTCTTCCAACTGTCTATGTTTGAACCATTCCTGTGCCACTAGTTATATATTCAGATGCTTCACTTCAGGTTTACTGTATCCCTCTGACCGTCTTATTGACGATGAAACACAGAAAATTGCATCGGAATTAAACAGAAAAGGCACAATGCTGACTTAAGTACTAGACGACTGACTCTTCCTACTGTCTATGCTTTGAACCATTCCTGTGACACTAGTTACAGATTCCGATGCTTCACTCCAGGTTTTACTGTATCCCTTGGACCTTCTTATTGACGATGAAACACAGAAATTGCATCGGAATTAAATACAATAGGCACACTGCCGACTTAAGTACAAGTAGACTGACTCATCTTACTGACTATGATTTGAACTATTCCTGTGACACTGGTTAAAGATTCCGTTGCTTCACATCAGATTTACTGTATCCCTCTGACCTTTTTATTGACGATGAAACACAGAAATTGCATCGAAATTAAATACAAATGGCACAATGCCGACATAAGTACATGTAGACTGACTTTTCCTACTGTCTATGTTTTGAACCATTCCTGTGACACTAGTTATAGACTCCGATGCTTCACTCCAGGTTTACTGTATCCCTTGGACCTTCTTATTGACGATGAAACACAGATATTGCATCGGGATTATATAGAAAAGGCACAATGCCGACTTAAGTACAAGAAGGCTGACTCTTCCAACTGTCTATGTTTTGAACCATTCCTGTGCCACTAGTTATAGTTTCCGATGCTTCACTTCACGTTTACTGTATCCCTCTGACCATCTTATTGACGATGAAACACAGTAATTGCATCGGAATTAAATAGAAAAGGCACAATGCCGACTTAAGTACTAGAAGACTTTCTCTTCCTACTGTCTTAGATTTGAACCATTCCTGTGACACTAGTTATAGATTCCGATGCTTCACTCCAGGTTTACTGTATCCCTTGGACCTTCTTATTGACGAAGAAACAAAGAAATTGCATCGGAATTAAATACAAAAGGCACAATGCCGACTAATGTACAAGAAGACTGACTCTTCCGACAGTCTATGTTTTGAACCATTCCTGTGATACTAGTTATAGATTCCGGTGCTTCACTCCAGGTTTACTGTATCCCTTGGACCTTCTTATTGACTATGAAACACAGATATTGCATCGGAATTAAAAATAAAAGGCACAATGCGGCCTTAAGTACAAGAAAAATGACTCTTCTTACTGTCTATGTTTGAACCATTCCTGTGACTCTAGTTATAGATTCCGATGCTTCACTTCAGGTTTACTGTATCTCTATGACCTTCTTATTGACGATGAAACACGAAAATTGCTTCGGAATGAAGTACAAAAGGCACAATACCGACTAAAGTACAAGAAGACTGACTCTTCTTACTGTCTATGTTTTGAACCATTCCTGTGACACTAGTTATAGATTCCGATGCTTCACTCCAGGTCTACTGTACCCCTTGGACCTTCTTATTGACGATGAAACACAGAAATTTCATCGGAATTAAATACAATAGGCACAATGCCGACTTAAGTACAAGAAGACTGACTCTCTTTACTGACTATGTTTTGAACTATTCCTGTGACACTAGTTATAGATTCTGATGCTTCACATCAGATTTACTGTATCCCTCTGACCATCTTATTGACGATGAAACACAGAAATTGCTTCGGAATTAAATACAAAAGGCACAATGCCGACTTACATACATGTAGATTGACTTTTCCTACTGTCTATGTTTTGAACCATATCTGTGACACTAGTTATAGATTCCGATTTTTCATATCGGGTTTACTGAATCCCTTGGCCCTTCTTATTGACGATGAAACACAGAAATTGCATCGGAATTAAATACAAAAGGCACAATGCCGACTTCAGTAAAAGAAGTCTGACTCTTCTTACTGTCTGTGTTTTGAACCATTCCTGTGACACTAGTTATATATTCAGATGCTTCACTTCAGGTTTACTGTATCCCTTGGGCCTTCTTATTGACGGTGAAACACAGAAATTGCATCGGAATTAAATACAATAGGCACAATGCCGACTTAAGTAAAAGAGGTCTGACTCTTCTTACTGTCTGTGTTTTGAACCATTCCTGTGACACTAGTTATAGTTTCCGATGCTTCACTTCAGGTTTACTGTATCCCTTGGACCTTCTTATTGACGATGAAACACAGAAATTGCATCGGAATTAAATAGAAAAGGCACAATGCCGACTTAACTACAAGAAGACTGACTCTTCTTACTGACTATGTTTGAACCATTCCTGTGACACTAGTTATAGATTTCGATGCTTAACTTCTGGATTACTGTATCCCTTGGACGATCGTATTGACGATGAAACACAGATATTGCATGGGAATTCAATACAAAAGGCTCATGCCGAATTAAGTACAAGAAGTCTGACTCTTCTTACTGTCATTGTTTTGAACCATTCCTGTGACACTAGTTGTAGACTCTGATGCTTCACTCCAGGTTTACTGTATCCCTTGGACCTTGTTATTGACGATGAAACACAGAAATTGAATCGGAATTAAACACAACAAGCACAATGCCGACTTCAGTTAAAGGAGTCTGACTCTTCTTACTGTCTGTGTTTTGAACCATTCCTGTGACACTATTTATAGTTTCCGCTGCTTCACTTCAGGTTTACTGTATCCTTAGGACCTTCTTATTGACGATGTAACACAGAAATTGCATCGGAATTAGATAGAAAAGGCACAAAGCCGACTTAAGTACTAGAATACTGACTCATCTTACTGTCTATGATTTGAACCGTCCCCGTGACACTAGTTATAGATTCCGATGCTTCACTCCAGGTTTACTGTATCCCTTGGACCATCTTATTGACGATGAAACACAGAAATTGCATCGGAATTAAATACAAAAGGCACAAAGTCGTCTTAAGTACAAGAAGAGTGACTCTTCCAACTGTCTATGTTTTGAACCATTCCTGTGCCACTAGTTATAGATTCCGAAGCTTCACTTCAGGTTTACTGTATCCCTCTGACCGTCTTATTGACGATGAAACACAGAAAATTGCATCGGAATTAAATAGAAAAGGCACAATGCTGACTTAAATACTAGACGACTGACTCTTCCTACTGTCTATGCTTTGAACCATTCCTGTGACACTAGTTACAGATTCCCATGCTTCACTCCAGGTTTACTGTATCCCTTGGACCTTCTTACTGACGATGAAACACAGAAATTGCATCGGAATTAAATACAAAAGACACTATGCCGACTTAAGTACAAGAAGACTGACTCTTCTTACTGTCTATGTTTTTGAACCATTCCTGTGACACTAGTTATAGACTCCGATGCTTCAATTCAGGTCTACTGTATCCCTTGGACCTTCTTATTGACGATGAAACACAGAAATTGCATCGGAATTAAATACAATAGGCACAATGCCGACTTAAGTACAAGCAGACTGACTCATCTTACTGACTATGTTTTGAACTATTCCTGTGACACTGGTTAAAGATTCCGTTACTTCACATCAGATTTACTGTATCCCTCTGACCTTCTTATTGACGATGAAACACAGAAATTGCATCGGAATTAAATACAAATGGCACAATGCCGACATAAGTACATGTAGACTGACTTCTCCTACTGTCTATGTTTTGAACCATTCCTGTGACACTAGTTATAGATTCCGATGCTTCACTTCAGGTTTACTGGATCCCTTGGACCTTCTTATTGACGATGAAACAAGGAAATTGCATCGGAATTAAATAGAAAAGGCACAATGCCGACTTAAGTACAAAAATACTGACTCATCTTACAGTCGATGTTTTGAACCGTCCTTGTGACACTAGTTATAGATTCCGATGCATCACTCCAGGTTTACTGTATCCCTTGGACCTTCGAATTGACTATGAAACACAGACATTGTATCGGAATTAAATACAAAAGGCACAATGCCGACTTAAGTAAAAGAAGTCTGACTCTTCTTACTGTCTATGTTTTGAACCATTCCTGTGACACTGGTTATAGTTCCGATGCTTCTCTCCAGGTTTACTGTATCCCTTGGACCTTCTTATAGACGATGAAATACAGAAATTGCATCAGAAATAAATAGAAAAGGCACAATGATGACTTAAGTACAAGAAGACTCACTCTTCTTACTGACTATGTTTTGAACCATTCCTGTGACACTGGTCATAGACTCCGACGCTTCACTTCAGGTTTACTGTATCCCTTGGACCTTCTTATTGACGATGAAACACAGAAATTGCATCGGAATTAAATACAAAGGGTACAATACTGACATAAGTACAAGAGGACTGACTCTTCTTACTGATTATGTTTTGAACCATTCCTGTGACACTAGTCATAGATTCCGATGCTTAACGTCAGGATTACTGTATCACTCTGACCTTCTTATTGACGATGAAACACAGAAACTGCATCGAAATTAAATACAAAAGGCACAATGCCAACTAAAGTACAAGAAGACTGACTCTTCTGACAGTCTATGTTTTAAACCATTCCTGCGACCCTAGTTATAGATTCCGGTGCTACACTCCAGGTTTACTGTATCCCTTGGACCATCTTACTGACGATGAAACACAGAAATTGCATCGGAAATAAAAATAAAAGGCACAATGCGGCCTTAAGTACAAAAAAAATGACTCTTCTTACTGTCTATGTTTGAACCATTCCTGTGACTCTAGTTATAGATTCCGATGCTTCACTTCAGGTTTACTGCATCTCTATGACCTTCTTATTGACGATGAAACACGAAAATTGCATCGGAATGAAGTAGAAAAGGCACAATACCGACTAAAGTACAAGAAGACTGACTCTTCTTACTGTCTATGTTTTGAACCATTCCTGTGACACTAGTTATAGATTCCGATGCTTCACTCCAGGTCTACTGTACCCCTTGGACCTTCTTATTGACGATGAAACACAGAAATTTCATCGGAATTAAATAGAATAGGCACAATGCCGACTTAAGTACAAGAAGACTGACTCTCTTTACTGACTATGTTTTGAACTATTCCTGTGACACTAGTTATAGATTCTGATGCTTCACATCAGATTTACTGTATTCCTCTGACCATCTTATTGACGAGGAAACACAGAAATTGCATCGGAATTAAATACAAAAGGCACAATGCCGACTTACATACATGTAGATTGACTTTTCCTACTGTCTATGTTTTGAACCATATCTGTGACACTAGTTATAGATTCCGATTTTTCATATCGGGTTTACTGTATCCCTTGGCCCTTCTTATTGACGATGAAACACAGAAATTGCATCGGAATTAAATACAAAAGGCACAATGCCGACTTCAGTAAAAGAAGTCTGACTCTTCTTACTGTCTGTGTTTTGAACCATTCCTGTGACACTAGTTATATATTCAGATGCTTCACTTCAGGTTTACTGTATCCCTTGGGCCTTCTTATTGACGGTGAAACACAGAAATTGCATCGGAATTAAATACAATAGGCACAATGCCGACTTAAGTAAAAGAGGTCTGACTCTTCTTACTGTCTGTGTTTTGAACCATTCCTGTGACACTAGTTATAGTTTCCGATGCTTCACTTCAGGTTTACTGTATCCCTTGGACCTTCTTATTGACGATGAAACACAGAAATTGCATCGGAATTAAATAGAAAAGGCACAATGCCGACTTAACTACAAGAAGACTGACTCTTCTTACTGACTATGTTTGAACCATTCCTGTGACACTAGTTATAGATTCCGATGCTTAACTTCTGGATTACTGTATCCCTTGGACGATCGTATTGACGATGAAACACAGATATTGCATGGAAATTCAATACAAAAGGCTCATGCCGAATTAAGTACAAGAAGTCTGACTCTTCTTACTGTCATTGTTTTGAACCATTCCTGTGACACTAGTTGTAGACTCTGATGCTTCACTCCAGGTTTACTGTATCCCTTGGACCTTGTTATTGACGATGAAACACAGAAATTGAATCGGAATTAAACACAACAAGCACAATGCCGACTTCAGTTAAAGGAGTCTGACTCTTCTTACTGTCTGTGTTTTGAACCATTCCTGTGACACTATTTATAGTTTCCGCTGCTTCACTTCAGGTTTACTGTATCCTTAGGACCTTCT